>NW_015161427.1:202356-223913 GCF_001447785.1 Gekko japonicus
AGGATTGCACAACAGATTCAACAGTGATTTTTGTTGTTGTTCAGTCGCACAGTGATAGGCATCTATTATCAACATAGTCAAATGTAGCAAAGCAAGATTCCAGCCTTCTTCTGTCATGGATGATATATCAACTCAACATTTATGATCTCAGACCACCCATATTAAGCCTTAGAACTTCCAGACTGGAGACGCTCAGATTCTGGTACACCTGGAAACTTCAAATGGTTCAAAACACAGCTGTTCAAGTCCTAGCTAGGTGCCACCACAACGAACATATAAAACCAGTACTTTCCCAACTGTGCTGGCTTGTAGTTTGTTTCTTAGAAAAATATCAATGTTTTGTTTTTGATCTTTAAAGCCTAAACAATCTGGGTCCTTTTCCGCACATATCAATCATTCTAAGCCCTGAGAATGAGAGTGGAAACCACCATCATGAGGTTAACAGAGCCTTTTCAGCAGCAACTCCCCTGCTATGGAATTTCCTCCCTTGGGAGACAAGATTCACAGTACCCCTTCAGGTCTTCTGGAGTACCCTGAAGATACTTTGAATGAGGATTACTGTTTTTCTCCTTCCCTGTCTTATTTGATGGCTGTTTACTGCATTTATTAATACGATTTGGTAGCTGCATTTAAAAAATTCTAAAACAACCAGTTCCTAAAAACATTTTAATATGTGATTTTATTTTATTCCCCCCCGCAAAAAAAATTAATTATTTTCTCAAAAAAAGGTGGGATTAAGAAGGGGAAAGGGGGTGGGGGAAAATATAAATTCATCAGTTTTTCCAAATAATATGAATTGTTATGTACAGTAAGATCAAATATATTACCAAATATATTTCAAATGCAGAAGCAGACATGAAAACATCAATATTACAGATTTTTTAGGATATTCTCTCTTTAAAGAGTAAATAAGAACTTTCCTAAGGTTAGCGATAATCTATTAACAATAAGAGAAATGTGATTTTATTTTCTGTTTAACTGCCTTGGCTGGCCCTAAAGGGAAGAAAGGCAGTCTTACACAAGAGCCAATTAACAAACTAAAAATATTTATAGGTACAGCAAACATTATTTTGGAATGCTTCAAGATATTATGAGAACAGTCTAGTTGTGTGCATAATGTTCTACAAAAGTCTGTTGTAGAATCTTAGTACTACAACCTCCACAAGCTCTGAGATGAAAGACCTGCTGGTGAGAACATCTCCCTTCTATATTTACTTATTTATTAGGACACTTATAAGCCATATCATTGCACTACTTACTATCCTATATAACAATGAATAAAGAAAGCATATGATATGAACAGATTCTGCAGTATGAAGAACGACTATCTCAACTTTCACTGAAAAAGCTGAGACTACACAATACTGGCGTGCCCAGCAACCCCTTCTCTTAAAACAAAGCAGTCCAAAGTCCAACCCATTTAATTAAATTAATTTGCTGTTCTATTGGAGTTAAGAGGATGACTACAAAGATCAAACTCTGTTAGTTCCTCCAAGGCCTCATGAGCCCAAGGATGGCAAGATCTGGAGACGGCAGAACTACATACTCAAGAACTGTTCATAAAGACTTGTCAATGCAACATGAATTAAATTACAGACATGCACCACCCAACTAAAATACTGCTTTACATTTTATTTGCTTTCTTCACTGAAAACAATTTAATTTCACTTACAAGTCATTTTAGCATGTTCCTGGTTAGCTTTTATTAGCTAAATAATTACTATACAGGGCAAGCAGGAATTACTGTAAAATATGTACATACTTTCCAGTTCATAAGGATAGGGTCTGTTACGCATTAGATAAAGAGATATAATACTCACTGGCACAGGATGTCCTTCCAAAATGGAATCAATTTTCCTCAGGTTTAACAATTCTGATTCGTGGAGGAAACCTGCTTCTGCCCAGACAGCATACAAGATTGGTGCTGCATGACCCTAGGGTGAAATCACAAAAGAACAATTATTAAAAGAATGTATTAGTAAAAGAATATTTCAAAATCATCTTAGAAAAAGAAAGTGGCATGCAAAGTTGTGAAAATACCATTTAGTTGTTGAGGACAATACACTAGATACTATACAGAAAAGTGACACTGTTCCCAGGGGTCCTTCTGGAGTAAACAAGGGGGACAGTAGGCACTTACTTAACAGGAGAAGAAAGATGGGGATGGGCTGTATTCTGAATGGCTAGGGTTGCCAGCCTCCAGGTGGGACCTGGGGATCTCCCGCTTTGGCAACTGACCTCCAACTGACAGAGATCAGCTCCCCTGGAGAAAACGGTTGCTCTGAAGGGTGGACTCTATGGCATTGGACCATGCTGAGGCCCCACCCCTCCCCAAGCCCCGCCCTCTCCCAGGCCCACCCCCAAAGTCTCCAAGTATTTTCCAACCTAGATCTGGCAACCCTACGAATGGCTGACATCACTAAAACATACCAAGGGACATATGAGCATCCAGAGCAAGAGACTGTGCAGTTCTTTAAATAAAGGATCCCTTTGACCCTGCAATCTTGAACCTACACAGTCTCCTGGTGCAGTCTGTTTTCTCCACATAAGAAGCACAACATCTTGAAGTAGAAGTGGAAGTGGGGAGTATTGGCTGAACAGGCCCCAATGTTCAATAAAAAAGTACTTAGTACAGAGATTCTGAAAAGAGGGTTGCAAAGACACTCAATTTTGCATAATCTGGTATGAAAGTAACACTGAGGAAACTCACTAACAAAATCATGTTGAAGGGAAACAATTGGAAGGGAAATGATTTTAAAAAACAGAGCACTCCATTTTGAGTTAGCCTATGGTAGTACTGCATGAAAAGATCTCGCTCTTACCTTAGAAAGAACAAATCGGTCATTGTTAACATTTCTGGGGTCCTGCGGCTTATATCTCATGGTATGGAAAAACAGCACAGACATAATTTCTGCAGCACTGCAACATGATGTCGGGTGGCTGCAAGTCAAAGCACAAAGAATATTACAACTACAACCTCTTGTATCATTCCTACCAGCAAAATACTGTTGGCACCATTTTTGAGCATTCAACGAGAAAAATAACATGCCATTAGAAACGAGAATTCCTATCATCTGCCTTTATCTTAGTGTTAATTAGCTGTATAAAGCCAAGAGACCAGATGTCATATTGTCTCGTCCAAAGTAGACATTAAAACATAACTTGAAGCAATAGGACAGCCTGAGTAGCCTTCAATCCGCCCTAATATCAAGGAAAGTAATCAGAATCGGCAGCTCGTGCAGCAATGGAGTCTATGCAGCACACATCTGAAAATGCTTTTTATTCATCTCTATTTAGGGGAAAGCTTCATCTCACACAGAGGCATAAGCAGATACATTGGCCTAGACAATGCTCTTAGGCATGTTGCAAAGAAAGAAAAGACACAGGCGAGGGTTTATGTGACCTACATAATTCACAAAACTTTTAAAACAGAACATAAGACTAGAGATTAAATTTTAAATGTGTTCTTACCAAACACTTAAAAACTACAGGCAGTAAAAATGGAAAGCTAGGATAATACACTGACACAAACCTAATATCTTCATTTATATTTTTAAAAATATTGAACTATTGCTACTGAAAGGAGCCACATTTTTCCCCTTTGGACTGTAAACCAGTTAGAAAATACAAAGTGATGTTCTGTACCGCAGATGCCAGACAGTACATCCCTCAAAGAAGCAGAGAAGTGTTGGTTTCAGCTTCAAAGGGCAAATTGTTGGGGTGTTCCAGGACATGAAAGAATAAGATTTTATTTAAGCAGTAGCCATGACTGGCTTGGCACTAAATATCAAATATTTTAGTTCTTAATTCCATCCATCCTAGGCCATTTCTGCATGGGTTATCTGCTCTGAATTTAATGCTGTTGAGAAGCACTAAGTGACTAGGAAATTTTAGGAGGAATACACATGGCTGTATGCCCGTCTCTGTAAATACTACTGATAGTTTATTTGTCATATAATGACTTGCTGGGTGTGGGTGATTGGGGAAAATGAATAAAAATACTTATTGAGAAGCATTTTTGTTTGTTTTCCTGCTTCTCTGCAGTATTGTTATGCATTTGTGCAGCTCCTGGGGTTTACTCTGAAGTTCTGGGAAAGATTGCAGTAAATATAGGATGGCTGCCTGTGTGGGTGAGCAAATTCAGATGGCAGCCATTTTCCCTAACCTTATTTCTGTAGCAGTAGAAAAGAACAAGAGGCCAGTAGCACCTTAAAGACCAACAAAATACATGGCAAGGGATGAGATTTCATGAGTCACTACTTAGTTCTTCATATATCTTCCTGTGGCCTTCACAGAGCTTTCTGCTGTTTTTAATTAGCTTTAGAATATCATATTAACTTAATCTTATACCAATGTTTAAACCAGGTTCTTGGAATTCCCAGATTTTTTAAAGTAAGTCTCTAGCTCAGGGACGGCCAAACTTGCTTGACATAAGAGCCACACAGAATAAACGTCAGATATTTGAGAGCCGCAAGACGTGAACAAATATTACACATTTTTTACTGGTAAATATGCAGATTTGCTTTTTATTAACATTAAATGAGACTGCCAAAAATAATAACAGAAGCGGTAAAAGCAGATACTGATAATGATATTTATTTGTCCAATGATATTTGTTTGCTAATGCTATTTAGCTTCCCCAGCCACCCTGCTGGGAGCCACACAATATGTGTGAAAGAGCCGCATGCAGCTCCTGAGCCACAGTTTGGCCACCCCTGCTCTAGCTTCTGTTGCAAAGATATAAGAGGAAATTTATAACTCTGCAAGGGAAGGGAATTGAAACTTACTTATTTTTTTAAAACAAATGAAAGCTGGAAATTCAGATAACCTGGTACACACAGAGATATAGCATTACACTGATATAATTATACTCTGGGGGCATTTTTTTTAATTGCAAAAGCCCCAGCAGCCCAGGAAAGAGGGTGGCCGCTGCTGGGAGACCGCAGCAGGGAAACATGCCATGTAGAAGCCCTGCTGCTGCAGAAACTGCACCAGCAACAGGGCAAGCATGCAAGCCTACACCTGTGTGGAAATCACCATTATATGCTATTACAACAAGGGACACACCATTTGTTGTTTCTTTCTCACAGAAACTAGGGTTCAATCTAACACCAAAGGGGTTTTATATATACTTACCTGCCAGCATTAAGAACAGGAATGAATACAGGCCTTCAAATCATGGTCTGAAACACTCCCCCCCCCCAATTTATTTTATAGCATCCAGCCTATGGAAGAGCTCTGGAGAACCCAAAAGCTTACACACTGGTCTGTATGATTCTGTTTGGTATTATCAAAAGGTAAAATATCTCTAACCAGTCCCAACCATTGGGATAAACTTGTTGAGCAATGGCTTCAGCTCCTCAATCTTTCCTTGGATTCCATTCAGTTACCAGAAAAGAAGCTATGAGAATGATTAAGAAACATTTATTTAAGTATGATTATCTTTAGAGCACAACATGTTTGTTCTACTCATTCTGCTGGAATTTTACCTGGAGAGTGTCTCGATTACTGTTCATATTTGACTGCTAAGATCCTCAGTATAGGTGTGCTTTTATACTGGCATGCCTTAATGCCTTACCATTTAGAGTTTTGCAAGGGAGTTATCTTAAGATACCATTCTCTGATAAGAGTTGGCAACTGTGGTGCAGGTAGTGTAGAACTCTGTATCATATGCTTTTTAAATGTAATTACTTCTCTGAGCCTAGAGATCTTTTAATTCTTCCTTCACTCCAAAATATATATCATATGGAGACATTCCCTATTTTATCAGAAGAGAATAGCAGGCCTTTCACTCTTTTAGCTGTGAAATTGTATGCGCTTGTGATAGATTTTTATAGCAGTTCAAATGTGGTCTAGCTTTTCTATTTTAGTAATCTGATTAAAACTAATGTTAAGAAGCAGTATGAGGTAGAGAGCTGAGTAGGGGTATTATTTGGATTGAGTGGCCAAAGATGGGGCACTCTCCCAGAGTCTCTTTCTAGAGCTCGTTGTATTTATTTCCACAACAGTCCTTATTCCTAGTATTTAATATCTCCTTTAAACTCTCACCACCTTGAACTTTCAGCCTCTACATTTCAAGGAATGTAGTAATGTGGCTAACCTGATGTTATTTCAATGGAACAAAGATAGATCAGACAGTTGAAATAGTTTATATTATGAACCAGCTGCTTTAACAAAATATTTAACAGCCAGAATCCCTGCTTATAGAGTACGCTGGCTTGAATATGTCACAGGGCCCAATTCTTTCCCATTTTTCTAATTCCTATATTTCTCATGCAGGTCAGCACTTTAAAACAAATAATGTGAAATCTATGCAACATCAGTGGAATTCATGTCTACATAATACATTTCTGAAGAATGTACCATGTAAATATCACTTCTCATTCCAAATACAAATCCTTTGAAAACAGTACTTTTGTTAACACTCTCTTAAAATACATGCAACACATGATGTAAAGGATTAGTGTTCATCCCTTAGTAAGTACTTGCACTTTAAGAATTAAAATAATTAGGTTTAAATCATGACTCACACTTGTATTAGTAAATATTTACACATCTCAGTTAATCAGTAAGCCTTACATGCTTGCTTAAGGCTTTCATTTGTTAAATCTTAGAAATTTTATACTTAACCATCTTGCTAAAGAACTGCTTCTCTGGGGGAAAAGACATACAAATACCTATTGATGAACATATAGAAAATTAAAAAAATTAAAAAGAATAAAGCAACATTTGAAGAGACACAAAATGAAAAACCATTTTACAGCAAAATGGAACAAGAGAAGTGGTAGTCAGCTTTTTGTTGCTTAGCATACATAATTTTGTTTTGTACACAGCAGGAGACTTCCAAATGTTGTTAATATTTTAAACAAAAGGACAATAGACTGCTAGGTTTAAGTTATATTAACTCAAAAAACAAAGTTATTCTGCAATTTGGTATAATACAATACTAGAAATTGGGCTACTTTATGTAGGAAAATCAGTACTGTGCTCTGAATAGCAGCCAAGATTACCAGGCAGTATGTTCACTTGGCTTCAGAGGGTAGGCTTTTCTCAATTACAATCAGATTACAAATTACTGAGCACTGTAAAACGCTAAATGTGGCTGTCATACCATATTCACTGATTTCATTGGGACTTGTATGGAAGTCTTTAGTAAAGTTTTCAAAAGAATGGTGGTATTGAAGCAGCAAGGCTTAGCACAGCATATCTGCTAAAGTTCAGGCTCCTTTCACTAAAATTTAGCGCATTATATTTGCATTTCTATTAACCTAAGGATTCAGTAGTTTTGGTCACTGGCAATATGATTCCTATGCATCTCTTTCCTATGCATTTGCAAATGGCATCACTAAGGAAAGAATTCCATGCCAGCAAAATAAAGACTAAAGCCCTTCTTGCAGCTTATTGTCAAAGAAAAGTATTCCTCCAAAGCCACAGCAGTCAGTTAGTCTTTCCCCTTTTGAAAATCAAATCTCTCTTCTTCTAATAGTCAAATTCTATTAGTTCTAGTCAAACTGTTTGCATTAGCACAGCAGCCCTTTTACCCACCCAACGCAAACAGAGCTGGGCTATAAAGATGCCAGCTCAGCGTGTACAGATGACTGAGTAAAAAGGCACCAGGTGTAGGGGAAATAACTATGCAAAGGCAAAAATGGCCAAACGGAATGGAAGATAATTACTCCCAGTCATGCCACATGGCTCTCCTGAAAGCATACAATAACTAAAGTCAGCTTCATTACTGTGAAGAGACATTTGCAAATTACTACATCACAGTCTAAAGTGACCATAACATGAGAGTGATTGATTCTAGGCACTGCCAAACAAACAAAACTGATGATGGGCTACCTGATGCACTACCTTCAGGGATCTGGGTGAGGAAAAATCAGGGCTATACCACAGAGACTGGTGTGTGGAACTGCTAGGAGGCCACAGCCCTTAACTGCCAAGGAAACCTCTATGTTTGAGCCAAAGGCAGCTGGGATTAATACGAACTACAGCACAGCAGAAAAAAAAGGATGAGCTTTCAAGTAGGACCAAAATCCCTGCTTAGCTATGACATAACTGGCTCATTGTGTAGGCGCATCGTGAATGTCTGACATCACTCTAGGTGGCCTAAAGTCAGGCATAAGGCCCTATTCAAAGAGTACCTTCAAAATTTCATTGTTTAGATTTTCACCACATCAGTACAGTGATATACTTGGCTATTTGTACTTTCCTGGTGTCTGATTCTAGCGGTGATTCATAGGTTAATCTGAGGAGGGATAGGACGGAGGACAGATGACCCTGTCTTGCAGCAAGGGACTGGACTAGAAGATGGCTTTCTGACTGTAATTTTGAGGAACTTGTGTTTGAAATTCAGCCCAAAATCTCATGCTGTCTAGCCAAATTTACTGCCAGAATTGGAGAAACCATTAAGTACATTAGCAGGATACTGAAAAATACAGGTGTCTGCTGCTAAATCCCAGCTCTGTTTTGTGTGGGTTTTTTTTAAAAAAATCATATGACACTTGGGGGGGGGATCAAAATTTTAGCAACCCATGCAGCACAAGGGCAGAATGGCCATGAGATAGACCACAGCATGGGATAAACATGACAGAAGAATGTTCGGCTTCATATCCTGTGCTACCTTTCAAGTAATACGGGGGGGGGGGGGGGCGGAGAGCCTCCGACTATAGCCCAGGTTGCACAGGGCCATCCAAACTGTTGATTCTATTGATGATTACTTTCAACTGCTAGGAAAGACAGACAAAAGACACAAGAGTGACTGGTAGTAGCATATTGTAGACCTAAGAGCTGCCAACACAGTACTCTTGCATGGTTCACTTCAGATCACACCTCTTAATTGCCCAGCATACCCTTCTGAAATGCTAGTCTTCCTTTTCTCCTTCATACTCCCACTGACTTCACTGAGAATTTGAAGTAAAATAAAACAGGAACCCCTTGACGTTGTAAAAGAGTAAATCCAGTTGTTGCAATGTTACAGTATGAAAGCAAGCTTACTTCCTTCAGTGGAGTAGGATGGTTCTGCTTTAGGGTTAGGTGCTGCTGCTATTTCAAGAATTTCCTTGTTGTTTTTCTCTTTCCTCATAGCATACATTAGGTAAGAGGTCCAGGAAAATAGTTGTGGTCATCTGTGACACAACTATATTTCAATCTACCAAAAAAAATCTATAGAGTTCTCAAGAGTGGTGACCAAGATTAAGCAACGGTACTTGCCCTCAACCAGAGGAACAATGCAAAGAAATCTCATGAATCTAAACTGCCTTAACCTGTTTACCAACTAAAGGTAAAGGTTCCCTTGCTCGAAAGCCAGTCGAATCCGACTCTAGGGTTGCGGTGCTCGTCTCCATTTCAAAGCCGAAGAGCCAGCGCTGTCCGAAGACATTTCCATGGTCACGTGGCCGGCATGACTAAACACGGAATGCTGTTACCTTCCCACCGAAGTGGTATATCTACTTGCAATTTCCTGCTTTCGAACTGCTAGGTTGGCAGGAGCTGGAACTAGAGACGGGAGCTCACTCCGTCATGCGGCAACTTGGGTCTCGAACTGCTGAACTACCGACCTTCCACAGCCTGCAGTTCAGCGTCTTAACCACTTGAGCCACCGCAGCTCCTGTTTACCATCTACTCAGGTCCAAACTAGATATGACAGTGCCTATGGGCCCGACCTGCAAACACCACCATTTTAAAGGAATTTAAAAGTCAGGATTGGACCCCAGTGACTTTTTAAAATCCCTTTAAAATGGTGGCGGCACCCATAATTTGGCCCCATGGACACTATCGTGTTTAGTGTGTCCATCAGCTGGGTCTTATGATGAGTATTCTTTGCAGAGAAACCCAAATCTGAGATGGTGGTGGAATGTGGCCTACAGTCACAGTTTCTCTGGCAGAACAGTGACTAGGACTGCTTTTTATCTGCTGTACTCAGGTCCAAACTAGATATGACAGTGCCTATGGGCCCGACCTGCAAACACCACCATTTTAAAGGAATTTAAAAGTCAGGATTGGACCCTAGTGACTTTTTTAAATCCCTTTAAAATGGTGGTGGCACCCATGATTTGGCCCCATGGACACCATCGTGTTTAGTTTGGCCATCAGCTGGGCCTTATGATGAGTATTCTTTGCAGAGAAACCCAAATCTGAGTTGGTGGTGGAATGTGGCCTACAGTCAGTTTCTCTGGCAGAACATCCTGGCAACAGTGACTAGGACTGCTTTTTATCTGCTATTTTGCATGCCTTTTTGGAGAATGAGGATTTTACCAAATAAATGTTTAATGTAAATGTTTTATTGTGTTTTAAACCTTACTGTATTATTTAAGATGATGTAACCCACCCTGAGCCCAGTCACGAGATGGGCGGGATACAAATATAATAAATAAATAGAACTTCTGTGGCAAAGGCTAACAGAATTTATTCCAGCATAAGTTTAGTGAGTGACAGCTCACTTCATCAGATATATTAAGTATATATTCATTGGGTCAATGCATTTATATTGACAACAAAAAGGTCATATAACATGTAACTTAATCTAGGAAAGTATAGGATGAGACAAGATAGACTCAAAAAGGAAGGTCCAGAAGTACAGGTGAAATAATAAACATCTGTAAGGAGTAAGATATGCAAGACATTAGCACCAAAAGTGAGTGACGTATCCAACCTCCTTGGGGGGAAACATTGTTTTCAACTTATTAACAAATTCTAATTCAGTAAATTTCTCTTCAGGAGCTCTTACATAGGAAAACTGCAATTTTACATCAGCAGCAAAATGCCCTTGAAATGTCCCTGTTGGAGGCCATGTCTGGCTGGGCACTGGAACACCCTAGGCTGATAGTCTTGGGTGACTTCAATGTCCATGCTGATGACATGTTCTCCACACAGACGGCAAGCCTAGTGGCATCCATGGCGGTGCTGGGATTCTCCCAATCAAGGCTCCCTCTAAGGTGTGAAGCCTTGTGAGCAAAAATTCTACTTTGGGAACTACTGGCATTAAAGTTCTGAGTGAGCAATTTGGCTACTGTATAAATTAATCTGCTCACACAAACTCAGTTTAGAAGGAACACTGCTTCCAATATGTAACGGCTCCCACTCACCAGGCAGGTCACATGCTGGATTTGATCTTTGCTGTTGGAGTTTTGGTGGACCGGATCACTGCTATGGCAGTGCCATGGTTGGACCATTTGCCTTGAAGGCCCATGTGAATGTCCCACCCCAACCTTGTTTGGGCGGCAAGCATATTTCAGCTTGCCCACAGAGCCAAATAGACCCAATGTGACTTCAGGCGGCCCTGCAGGATCCTATGCCCCCAGCAGCTCGTTGGATGAGCTTGTGGAGGACTGACATAGCCGACTCTCCACAGGCATTGACAAGATTGCTCCCTGATGCCCTGTGCGCCCCCGTGATAGGCTGGCTTCATGGTTTACCCCAGAGCTTCGACTGATGAAGCGGAGGCTAAGACAGCTAGAGAGACAGTGGCAGCATGCCCATGTCGAAGCAACAAAAACATCCTTTAGGTCGTTTATGAGGACCTATGAGGTGGCAATCAAGGCTGCAAAGAGAGTACTATGCAGCCACGATCGCGTCTGCAAGTTCACACCCAGCCCAATTGTTTAGAACGATTCGTTCCTTGACTACTCTTCCTCAGAGCAGACCTAACATTAGGGAATTGGATACTGGCTGTGAGGCTTTTGCGAGTTTTTCTGCAAATAAAGTCCTGTCGCTCCGCCATGACCTTCCTGCCACAGTTGAGACAGTGAGTGAACTTGAGTCACCATGCACGTCTTCTAGACTGTTTATGGATCGGTTCAGTCAGCTCAGCCTAGAGAAAGGTGGCAGAATACTCATAACTGTATGCCCTACCACCTGCTGCCTTGACCCCATGCCCATCATGGCTGATTAAAGCCAGCCGTGATGAGTTGCAAGGCCCCATATGCTATGGGAGATAGTCCAACAAGTCCCTTTCCGAAGGAACATTCCTGAGGGCTCTTAAAGGAAGCGGTGGGCCACACTCTCTTTAAAAAAACCATCCTTGGACCCAGCAGAATTGGCTAAGTACCAGCTGGTTTCCAACTTGCCTTACTTGAGCAAGATAATTGAGAAGGCAGTGGCAACTCATTTACAGAGTTTTCTGGATGACGCTTCCATATTAGATCCCTTCCAGTCTGGCTTTCATCCGGGCCATGGCATGGAGACATCCCACTTGAGGTGGGATGGTGGTGCTGTTGTTGTGTCAGTGGCATTCAACACGGTCGACCATCAGTTACTGGTCCACTGCCTCACCAATGCTAGGGTCCAGGGCTTGCCTTACAATGGCTTGCCTCCTTCCTCCAGGGCCAGGGCCAAAGGGTGACAACTTGGGGAAGAATTATCCCAAAGGCACCCACTGACTTGCGGAGTGCCTCAAGGGGCGGTTCTATCCCTGATGTTATTTAACATCTATATGCACCCCCTTGCCCAGATAACTTGGGGCTACAGACTGGGTTGTCACCAATATGCTGATGACACCCAGCTGTATCTGCTGTTGGGCGGCCAGTCAGACTCTGGGCCAGAAGATCTGGACCTGGCATTACAAGCTGTGACTGGATGGCTTAGACTGAGTCAGCTGAAACTGAATCTGATGAAGATGGAGGTTCTGTGACTAAATTGCAACAGCCCGGGATTAGGGGTCTCACTCCCAACCTTCGATGGGGTGCCCACCACCAAGGCTAGAGCCTTTTCCGTGGCAGCGCCGTGCTGGACACCAGGGCCCTTACTCCAATTCTGCAGGGCCGGCAAGATGGAGTTCTTCCACCAGGTGTTTGACCACATTTAACATCCTGACATAACTTGGAGCCTCCCTGGGATTGTCTTCATCATCTAAATCTGTATTGACTGACTCCTGTTATGAAAACATTGGATTATGATTAGATTTTATGTGTTTTTAAACTGTTTTTTAAAAATTATGTAAGCCGCCCTGAGCCTGCTTCAGTGGGGAGGGTGGGGTATAAATCCAATAAATAAACAAACAAACAAAATGCTCACCCGTTGGGATTCTGAATATTGTGACTTTTAATGCCATGTTTGATTCCATCTGTTGTTTTGCATAAAGGATGACCTGTTTGTCAATAGCAGAGACTAAAAGGGCACATGATGTATACAGTACACCGAAGGAAGATCAAGTGAATGAACTTAAGTCAGTATTTCCACTATTATTAGATTCAGTGATCACACTGCTTGAGTGTACATAAGGACAATGTCGGTATCTAGGCTTGTTACAGGGTCAGATTCCTTTGTAGTCTCCTTAGGTGGTCACTGCTGTAGCCAGTTTAGGTTCAGTTTCTGTCTCTAAGCAAGGAAAGGCCTGCCACCCAAGGCCTGAAAGAGACAGCAATACAGGCTTCATAAAATTAATGATGTTTTCTTTTTCTTTTTTTGAAGCACCAAGCACTTTATAAAAACGTAGAAATAATTTTTTTAAAGCAATAAGAACAATTTATTAATAAAGTTGTGTGTCACTAAAAGCTAAAAATGATTGGAGTCTAAAAGTTAGATATGATCTTGTCAGATTGGTAGTTGTGACAGTATACCATGGCAAGTAGGATAGAGAAAGCAAGCATTGGGTCCTGGAAATCTACTAAACAAAACTGATTGGAAATTGATATTTGTGGCTTTCAAGGCAAAACGGAAAGCTGGTCATTTCAGCTTTTAACCAGTTGGAAAAGGAATAGTGCAATCGAAGTTGATACTTGTGAATATAGCTACAAGATAAGAATTAGTTAAGAGCAAAACTGGTGATGGAGACATTACACTTACGAGGGTAATTGCTGATTACCAACTCTGTCTCCAGTTAACTTCACTCTCTATTCTCCCGGCTATACTGCAATAGGCCGGAGGCTGGGTTGATCTCGCGATCACTACCCCACCCAGCGTTCAGGCTTAGAGAGTGAGAGCGTCCAACCAATTTGATGAGAGCAACGAATAAAACAACAACAAAAAAGGGAACAATCCCCCCCTCAACCCCCAAAGGTCTAAACTATTACTGATAAAGTGTGTCAACAAGTAAATGCACCTGAGTCAACATTTGAACAATACAAAGGGAACTTGTAAAAGTTAGATGTAGCGTACAAGCGTATTGAGTGGGCATATTAAAATTAGCTACAGACCATGACACAATTTATTTTTTTTTACTTCTAAGGAAGCTGTCGTAAGGTTGACATATCAAGCTTGTAAATGCATAGCTATACTTAGATTACAAGTGTGGGTCAGTATAATGGCAAAAACGTATTAAGAGACAAAACCGTTCGTGTGTTTCTCTACTTATCCCTCTGAAGTGGTAAGATCTCTGGTGAATGATTCCAGAGGCGGAGAAGCGGAGGAAGACGAATGGCGCCGTTTGTTTTGTTGCTTCGTAAGTTCCATCGGAGATTCTAAGTTCAGCAGTCTCAACACCTTGAAGCCTTCTTCTGGTGTCGAAATTTTGTGCTGCTTGCCACAGTGGGACACTTGTAGGATTAGTGGGGTCACCCATGAGTACTGGACGTCTGCTTCCAGCAGGCAGCTAGTTATCGGCTTCAGTTCCTTGTGTTTGAGCATTGCTTCGTGCAGCAAGTCGGGGAAGATCTCTATTTTGGTGCCTTTGTAGAGTAGATGGCCCTTCTTCCGAGCTTCATTTAGAATCACTTTCCTGTACCGCATATCTAGAAGAGTAATTAGGATATCACGAGCAGGCCGAGTGCGGAGGAGGGTTGTAGGTCCCAGGCGGAATGCTTTCGTAATAGATCTGGATAGGTCACCTTCCGTGACGACCGTTTGAGCCAACCAGGTTGAAATATGGCTGGCTAGATCACCATTTTCTTCAATTTTCTCCCCCAGCCCGCGTAATTTCAGATTATTTTGACGCATTGATAGGTTGAGACGAAGAGTTTTCTCTACAAGAAGGTCTTCTGTTTGTAATATTTGTTGAATTTCATTTTGGTTCTGTATGCTTCTTTGTAGCGCTCCTTCAGCCATATTTCTAGTGTCCACTAGGTCTTTTTGCATTATGTCAAGTCTTTCGTAGAGAGGCTTAAACATAACCGAGATGTGCTCTAGGAAAGTTTTTTCCATGTTCAAGAGAGCGGCAGACAGATCCATGGTTGTGATGGGTTTCGTCTCTGTTGCAGACGCACTAGTGCCCGTCATAATTTTGTCAGTTGGGGCTGTCAGGAGGCCACGAGGCAGATTGGTTTGTAGTTCCGCAAATAGATGTTCCATTTTCTTTTGTTTTTCCAAATTCGGATGTTGATTTGGTCTAGGTTCAGTCCCCATAAATTTGGTATGGAAGACGCTTCTAAGATCGCTGTAGGGGTTGAGAGAGGTTCAGGGAGAGCGGAGAGAGGGAATCATTAATGATATTTTCTAATGGTTTGAGCTGTAAGTTGTAGGTAATAACATCCTTCAACCCAGAAGATTTGAATAACTGTAGGCTGGTAGCAGATATTCCTTTCCTGGGCAAGGTTCTAGAGAGGATGGTTGCCAATCAACTCCAGTCACTCTTGGATGAAATTGATTGTCTGGATCCGTTTCAGTCAGGGTTCAGGCCTGGTTTTGGCATGGAAACAGCCTTGGTCACCCTCTATGATGACCTATGCTGGGAGTGAGACAAGGGGAGAGCAACCCTGCTAATTCTACTGTACCTCTTGGCCGCTTTCGGTACCATCAACCATGGTATCCTTCTGGAGTGGCTGGCAGAGATGGGAATAGGGGGCACTACACTGAAGTGGTTCCGTTCCAACTTGGAGGGCTGTCTCCATAAGGTGGTGCTTGGGGAATACTGTTCAGCCCCATGGACTCTCCAGCACGGTGTTTCTCAGGGGTCTGTTCTGTCCTCCATGCTATTCAACATCTACATGAAACCGCTGAGTGAGGTCATCTGGAGTTTTGGTGTGTGTTGCCATCAGTATGCTGATGACACGCAGCTCTATTTCTCCTTTTGGTGAAGTGGTTAGGAGTGTGGACTCTAATCTGGGAGAACCAGGTTTGATTCCCCAGTCCTCCACATGTAGCTGCTGGTGTGACCTTAGGTCAGTTACAAGTTCTTTCAGAGCTGTTCTCTCAAGGGCAGTTCTCAAAAGAGCTCGCTCAGCCCCACCTACCTCACAGGGTGTCTGTTGTGGGGAGGGGAAGGGAAAGGGATTGTAAACCAATCTGAGACTCCTTTGGGTAGTGAAGGACAGGGTATAAATCCAATCTCTTCTTCTTCTCATCGTCAGCAGGTGAGGCTGTGGACGTGCTAAACGGTGTTTGGCTACTATGATGGAATGGATGAGGGCTAACAAGCTGAAGCTCAATCCAGACAAGACTGAGGTGCTGTTGGGAGGTGATTCCTCTGACTGGATGGGGGGTGTTAACCTGTTCTAAACAGGGTTGCACTCCCCCTGAAGGGTAGCTTGGGGGTGCTCCTTGATGCATCTCTGTAATTTGAGGATCAGGTGGTACCGGTGGCTTGGAGTGCTTTCTATCAGTTTTGGCTGGTGGCCCAGTTGCATCCCTATCTGGACACAGATAAACTGGTTTTAATTATCTAAGCTCTGGTAATCTCCAGATTGGATTATTACAACACACTCTACAGCTGGTGCAGAATGTGGCAGCCAGATTAATAACTGGGATCCATAGGTCCAAACATATAAGACCATTCTGGCTCGCCTGCACTGGCTGCCTGTATGCTTCCGGTTCCAATTCAAGGTGCTGGTTTTAACCTATAAAGCCCTACACAGCTTGGGACCACAAAACCTGTTGGAGCACCTCTGCCACCTCAGTCTAACACTGTGCTCAATCTCTGCGGCCTCCCTCCGGGTGCCAACTCCTTGAGAAGCTCGGGGGGGGGCAACTGGAAGAGGGCCTTTTTGGTGGTGGACCCATCTTTGGAACAACCTCCCTGCTGTGGCCTACCTGAAGCCAAACTTGCCATCCTTTTGGCACCAGGTTCAGAAAGACCTCTTCATAGAGGCCTTTAAAGATCTCTTTGGCCATTCAGGGGCCTGATATAATTAGCTAAGTGTTACCGTTAATTGTTTTTACTGGTTTTTAATATTCTTATGTCGGCACCAGGTTCAGAAAGCCCTCTTCACAGAGGCCTTTAAAGACCTCTTTGGCCATTCAGGGGCATGATATGGTTAGCTAAGTGTTACGTTAAATGTTTTTACTGGTTTTTAATATTCTTATGTTATTTTATATTTTATATTTATTGTACTGTACTGTTTTGTACTTGTTGTGAACCTCCCAGAGAGTTTTAGCTACAGGTGGTATATTAGTAGTAACAACAACCAGGGGTGTTCTTGTTATTGCTATTGTTGTCCAGTGACACAGTCGAATCCGACTCTTTGTGACCCCATGGATCACATCACACCAGGCTCTCCTGTCTTCCGTCATGCTCCAGAGTTTGCTTAATTTCATGTTTGCTGCATCGATAACACTGTCTAACCATCTCATCTTTTGCTGTCCCCTTCTTCTTTGACCTTCAATCTTTCCCACCATCAGGGTCTTCTCCAGTGAGTGCTCCCTTCTCATTTGGTGCCAAAGTATTTGAGCTTCAGTTTCAGTATCTGGCCTTCCAGGGAACAGAACAGTGGTCCATCAAGCCCACATCCTGTCTCATACAGGGCCAACAACAGAGCAAAGATGCCAAAGACCTCCCCTGATGTTTTCTTCTGGCATGGGCACCTGCAGAAATTAACTGGGGGAGGGCAAAGTCTCTCATCAACAATGGCCTTAGAGATCACTCTGTCGGTGCTTCTTTCTGTGTAGTTGGAGTGTGTGTGTGTTTAAAAGCAAATTAAAGAAATATTAAAATTATTACTCACTAAAATTATTATTCAGGGGGTATGCACCCTTCCTTGCCGAACCCCACAGACAGCCTTGTCTCTTGGCACTAGTATTCAGAGTTTTACTGCCTCTGAATGTAGACACTCCCTTTAGTCACCATGGCCACTAATAGATTGATGGGCATAGTTGACAGATTCATGGTCTATCTACCTAATCTTCTTGTAATGCTATGCTTGTGGCTGTCACCATATCCTGTGGCACTGAATTTCACATTTCAATCACACGTTGAGTAAAGTATTTCCTTCATTGGATGCACCCTCCCCCAAGTTCTAGTATTTTGTGAGAGGGAGAAGACGTTCTCTATTCACTCTCTGTACCCCGTGCGTAACTTTCTAAACCTTAGTGGTCTCTTTTCCAAACTGAAAAGTCCCAGACTCTTTAGCCTTCCCTCACAGAACAGGTGATCCAACTTCTTAATCATTTTGGTTGGGTTAGGGTTAGGGTCTGTACTTCTTCGAGCTCTGCAATGTCCTTTTTTGACATAGAGAGCCCAGAACTGCACACAGTAGTCCAAATGAGGCCGTATCATAGATCTATAAGGAGCACTGTAATATTGGCTGTTTTAATTTTCAATTACTTTCCTAACAATCCCTGGCATAGAGTTTGCCTTTTCACTGCAACAGCACACTAGACTGGCATATTTATTGAGCTATACACTAAGAGCCACAGACCTCTTTCTCTCTGTGTTTTAGCAAGTTCAGACCACACTGTGTGTGTGTGTGTGTGTGTGTGAAGTGCCATCGAGTTGCAGCTAACTTATGGCAACCCCAGCAAGTGAGAAGCAGAGATGGCTTGCCACTGCCTTGTTCTGCAGAGTCTTCTTTGGTGGTTTCCATCCAAGGACCAATCCAGCTTAGCTTCCAAGATCTGACGAGACTGGGTTGTACCATGCTGCCTTCACTCCCTCAGACTCCAATAGTGTGTATTTAAATTTTTTGGGGGGAAGAGTTTGTTCCAGTGTGCATCACCTCACACTTACCTACAGTAAGAAAAACTGGACTTCTCTCTGACAAATTACTGCAGTTCATTATATGTAATCTTATACAGATCCAAGAAACAGTAGATATATATGTAATGTTCCTAAAAATGTTTTTTCTCTGTATGTAGTTGCAAATGAAGTGTTCACAGATCTCCCACCATGGTATTATTTATGTACAAAACACATACACACACACACACACACATATATATATTTATTTATCTATCTTATTTAAAACATTTCTATGCCATCTTTCCACCCAATTCAGGGCCTCCAAGGTAGTGAACATTAAAACATTTCAAGCATTAACATTAAAAAATACTTAAACCAAATAAAACATAATAAACATATAGTCACATAAATGGGGGGAGAGCTAATAAGAGTGAGTGAGAGAAGGTCAAACAAAAAATCCTGTACATGCAATGACACATATATATGTGATAGCAAATTCAATGTGCATGTAATGTGGGAGGGTGGCCTACTTAGATTTTCTCATGAAAACATCATATGACTGACCACTGTTCAGCTTGAGATGAAAAACTATTATGTTATTAGCTATGTTATTCTTCCACTTGCCCACCTCCTACCCAAAGGCACAAATAGTTCCACATTGGCTGCTACAAATGAATATAATGTGTGCTGCCACATTATCATGGACCAGCTAATGAGAACATCACAAGGTCCTTTGCCTACTAATGGCAGTTCTAGTCTTACATATTGTACAACACAGTCTTGCATTTTCTGATAGTCTTTGGGTTATTCTTTTTTTCACAATTTCCTTTCTTCTTATTCAGTTGCCTTCACAGCCCTCTATGACATAAAACATCAGAATACATTCCCCCCCTTCAGTATTACTCCATTTCTCTATGCCAAGCCAACATGCAGCTGCACCCACTTATCAGATGGGTGGTGACAGATACTCAAAACGTCTGGAATATTACAATCTCCGTGCTGCCCAACACGTATTCCATGGAGTTGACCTACATACAGCGCTCTCCAACCACCCAGATTTTCCCAACTCTGCTATAGTGAGTCCACAGCACTTTGAAATATTACTCTTTTCCTGCACAGATTGCCCCTTCTTTTCGGTGGTCCCCCAAGTCCTTCACATGTGCCTTCAGTTCTAAGGGCATAACAAATCTACCGAATTTCACTAATGTGTGCTGTGCATCGGTACAATAAAAAGGAGCATGAATGGTAAACAAGGGCGGGATGCAACAACATATTGTCAAGTACATATACTTCACATCTTTAAAATGTAAACAAACATAATAATCCTAAAGTGCCCCCTGCATAACCAATACATTGTGCTCTATTTGTGCCAGGGTTTCCTAGAACTGATCCCAAAAATCTAGTTGTAGAGTAGTGGCTCAACCTTTGAACATATTAAGGTGCTCCAGAGCAGGGTTCAGATGCGCATTATTTACCAGTAAGATATGATACAGACCCTGCACAATCAAACATTATTGATCCTTGGATTTCTTTTCTATCAAGAGGATGAATTCTACTGCTGAGTTCTTTCAGGCTGCAAATTTAATTTAATTCTATACATGTTAACTGGAGAGGAAGTTACAGAAACTACAGATTAATAATTCCATTCACAACTAGGATGCTGTGGGTGCTCTAAGACAGCAATGTTACTCACACAATAACTTACCAATGTCTTCCTTATGTGACAAATGTTTTAAATTCATAGTTTATTTCTCTTTCAAATAAAATAAAAGAAGTCCTTATTCAAAGTCAGTTCTATACACTACAAAAGGAACACAAAAGTTAGTCATTCATTTTGTGTTCTGTTAACGATGTGATCAGTGGGAAAAAGGGCTTGATTTTTCGAGGAGACGTGGAGAAGCTTCTCTTCTCATCTGAGAAGTATATCAAAAGGCTGGCAAATTCTGGAGTCTGCAGTCAGCACAGCCTGAAATAAACCCTGTCCAGAGGCCTAAATAAACTGCCCATTGGAGACCACAAGCATTTGGCAAATTGTCCCACTTGGGCTGAGCTGAAATTCTGTAGACAATTAGTTACGACTGATGGATGCAAAATGAAAGAATATTTTAGCCTTGGGCATAAATGCTCTTTAGCTGTGCATCAGCTTAGCATCCCTGTGTTTCTCTTTCTATCACATCATAATATTTATAAAGAGCCTATACCACTTTACCATCTGTCTTCATATAAGTCTTCAATATGATTTCATGCCTTCTGAACCCTTCTCATTTAGGTGCTACACACATGATCAAGAGGGACAGCAGCATCGTGGTAAAAGGAAACGCTTCATCCACATTACCCTCAGCTAATAAAAAAGCTTTTGCATGTGTGCACACACGCACGTAGCAGTCAGAAAATGCCCCCATAACTAGGAACACGCTCCACTGCTCTCTGTTAGAAACCAGCTCATCAACCAAACATAAAAAGGCATCTTCTGACATCACCTACATACAGTGAGCCCCATTCCCGAACAGCATACATATAAATATATAGACTGAACTGTATAATCAAACATCTTAAATGTATTATAATCCTTGATCATTTTCCATCTAGTAGGTGGTTCATCCACTACGTCGTTCATATTTATTCCTTTTTTATATCCAAGTGAATTTACAGTATGTAATCACGCAAAGGATCTTCAGCCAGTTTTCCAAATTTAATATCCACTTCTGCCAGTGACAAAGAATATGCTCCCTTTCCTGGAGTTACCAACTAAGGAAAACAACAAACATAAACCCTCCTCCCCCCTTTCCCT
>NW_015161427.1:224382-226657 GCF_001447785.1 Gekko japonicus
TATATTCACATACCGTTCCCAGTTATCTGCCCTAACCTGGATGGGTCAGACTAGCCTGATCTCATCAGATCTTGGAAGCCAAGCAGGGTCAGCCCTATTTAGTACTTGGGATGGGAGACCACCAAAGCAGAACCAGGCAATGGCAAACCTCCTATGAACATCTCTAGCCTTGACAATGCCTAAGGGGTGGCCCCTTGACAACAGGTTCCTCCACCACCCAGTTAATCTCCTCATCTGCCAACGCCTAAGGGGTGGCCCCTTGACAACACTTTTCTCCACCACCCAGTTAATCTCCTCATCTGCAGAAGGAGGGATGACAGCTAGGAAAACCCCAGTTCGTATTTGGATGGGAGACCACCAAGGATGTCTGGGGCTGCTATGCAGAGGCAGGTAAAGGTAAACCACTTATGACTATCTCTTGCCTTGAAAACGCCTAAGGGGTTGCTACTTGACAGCACTTTCCACCACCACCCAGTTAATCTCCTCATCTGCAGAAGGAGGGATGACAGCTAGGAAAACCCCAGTTCGTATTTGGATGGGAGACCACCAAGGATGTCTGGGGCTGCTATGCAGAGGCAGGTAAAGGTAAACCACTTATGACTATCTCTTGCCTTGAAAACGCCTACGGGGTTGCCACTTGACAGCACTTTCTACCACCACCACCCTGTTAATCTCATTTGCTGAAGGAAGGTCGACAGCTAGCAAAACAATCTTTTCAAGCTAAATCAAGGGGACAGTGCAAGAAATTACACGGGGCAGGAACCCAGTCTTAGGGAGTAGAGAAAGTGGAGTGAAGTGAAGCTGGGGGGAGGGGGGGGCTCTCACTAACGCAGAAAGCAAGCTGGCGGGCCCATCTGCGAATGGTACAGGGCTACCTATTCCCAGGGATGGGCAAGGGACGCACTGGAATAGACGTCATCTGCCTTGAAAGTGGCAAGGAACTATTGCAAGAAGATCAAGCAACCCGTGCGGGGAGGAGTGGCATGGGGCCTACAGGTACACCAAAGGCGCATTCAGCTAATTCTCCCTTTCCCACGTGCCAATAGATATGGGGAACAACGAAGCCAGCAAACGGGTGTACGCAAGTGAAAGGCATTTATCAGACAGCCTGGCTGCTGCACCCCTTCCCTCAACGGGGACATCTGAGCTTTTGCTGAGTCTCTAGCCCAGCTGCATTCCCAGGCGGCCAGACCCCTCACACCGAAGGACCTGGCAAAAGAAGGCATTCAATGCTCCTCGCCTCTTTCCCGCCCTCGCCCAGCCCCGCTTGGCTCACCCAGAGCCGGCTGCGGTGGTAGCCTTGATCGAGTTGATGCGGAGCCGATTGGCCGTGTCTCTCAGGGCCTGCAGCGTCTGCTGGTCGGGCTTATGGTAATCCTCCATGGAGAAGCAGGAGCGCGGCCGGCAGCAGGCTCGAGTTACAGGCAGCAAACAGCGAATGAAGTTGGGCAGGCCTCGGCTCGGCGACTGAGGCAGGAGAGGAGGAGCAGCCCGGCCAAGCTCTGCCGAGCGAGGAGGAGCCAACCGCCGGGGCTGCCTCTGGAGTCGGACGCAGGCGTGGCGATGGCCAAGCGGGGGAGAACTCCCGCCCCGGCCTAGCCCATTCCACGCCCCTCGAGCGACTGGAAAGCGGGAGGACGAGCCCCGGCAGCTCCGAGGACACCGGGCTAGTTTCCACAGAGCAAGATTGGAAAGGCTCACTGCGGAAAGGCGCCATCCTGCTGTCTTGACAATAGTCCACCAACCAATTGCTCGCCTTCCCTGCCTAGTGAGGACTTCACGCTTTGCGCTGTACTTTTGAACTAACACACGCTGAAGTCCGCCGTACAGGAAAAGGAAGCAATCGGTGCCTTCCTGGTAACGAAACCCTTGTCTGCGTCCATGTGCGTTTGAGACAGGTACCTACGATGGATTATGATACTTTTCTTTAATGCTCTCCCGTCCCCGCCCCCGAAAAAGGAGTTTGCAAAACGCTGCTCTGCAAAAAGAGGCTGATAAACTCCAACTGGTGTACGTTAATCATTCGCCGAATTGTTGTTGTTCAGTCGCACAGTCGAGTCCGACTCTTCGCGACCCCATGGACAAGATCCCGCCAGGCCTTCCGGTCTTCCGCCGTCCTCTGAAGTTGGCACACTGTCTAACCATCTCATCCTTTGCCGTCCCCGTTTTCTTTGACCTTCAATCTTTCCCAGCATCAGGGACTTCTCCAGTGAGTGCTCCCTTCTCATTGGGTGGCCAAAGTATTAATTAGCCCTAGCCTAAAAGTACCGTTGCA
>NW_015161427.1:226787-251268 GCF_001447785.1 Gekko japonicus
CCGGGGGGCCCAGGGAGGGGGGAAAAGCTTCGCCCCGCTCCCCCCCCGCCGTTGTAGCTGCTGCCCAGAGCCCTGGGCAATATTGCCTTTGGCAATCATGGATTCTCTGTTGGCAATTATGCCCCTACTAGGAAAAAGGCCCGTTGTGGGGAAAAATACAACAACCTCTAGAAAGAGGCTCTGGACGGGTGCCCCAGCCTTGGACACTCAGTGTCCACCATTTTCTCCAGAGGAACTGATCTCTGCTACCTAAAGAAAAGTTGTAATTTTGAGTGATCTCCAGCCCTCACCTGGAGACTGGCAACGATGATTCCCCAGAAGGGAATGGTTGGTTTGGAGGGTGGAGTCTATGGCTTTGTACCTATCCGAGGTCCCACCCCTCCTGAAAAAAAAAACACGCCAATCATCAACCTGCCTTTATATCCCCCATTCTTCAGCTTTCCGCCCCCCCCACACCTGCAGCCTCTCCCCTTCTCTGAAGCCCTAACTGCTACATCACATTGGCTGTCATACTCAGCAGCATATAAGGATACAGAACCCACCATTTTCTCCAGGGGAACTGATCTCTGCCATCTAGAAAGCAGTTGTAATTCTGAGTGATCTCCAGCCCTCACCTGGAGATTGGACACATCTTACCTCAGAACAGCAAACTGTTTAGAATGTTAAGCGGCAAAAGCCACTCAAGTCGCATATGCAAACGACCTCTGTGTTCCGAGGCAAAGGCCAATGAGGCTGCATATGCAAATAACCTCTGTGTTCTGACTGGCTATGGGGGGAGGAGGAACAGCAAACTGTTTAGAATGTTGGAGGCGAGACTCAAGCAATGCAGCCAGTGGATAGGGACAGATTCTGAGTGACACACCAGGACGCCAACCAATTCCGGAGCGTGTGGAATGTTCTAGAGAAGTGCCACCACCATTCGGGTTTTATATATAAGGGAGATGAGCAATCATAGATTCTCTATTGGCAGTTATGTACTCCATTATCCCCTATGGGCAAGCGTCGTCTCCATTATTCCTTATGGGCAGTCATGGATTCTGTATTGGCAATTATGTACTCCATTATCCCCTATGGATAAGCTACCTCTCCATTATTCCCTATGGGCAGTCATGGATTCTCTATTGGAAATTTTGAATTCTCTATTGGCAATTATGTACTGCACTATCCGCTCTGGGCAAGCCTACTCTCCATTATTCTCTATGGGCACTCATGTATTCCCTATGGGCAATCGCTGTCCTTAGTTTTAGTACGTCCCGCATCAAAGGAGGTCTGCTGTTTGCAAGTAGATCAGACATGCACAAACCAAAAGCCCCCTTTAAATCTCTTGCACTTTTAAGTCACGGGGAACACACCGGAAGAGTTGCTTCAGCACACTTTAACCATATTTCTAATATTTTCTCTGATAAACCTAAGGCTGCCAACCTCCAGGTGGGGCCTGGAGATCTGGAATTATAACTGACCTCCAGTCCACCCTTTGGAAAGACTGGCTGCTTTGAAGGGTGGACTCTACAACATTGTACCTCACTGAGGTCTCTCACCAAACCTTCCCCCTAGGTTCTGACCCCGTTTCCAGGAAATTCCCAAACCATAGTTGGCAACCTTACCCACCAGGGCATCTGTCAAAACCTTCCTTGATGCCCATCAAGTATATTTAGAAAGTGGGTGTGGCTATATGGCTTCCCATTGGCCACTGGAGATCAATGGACTAAGCAGGTTAAAAAAACATTGCTTCAGAGGCAACTATCACTGCGGCGGTAGCTTTGTTCTCTACGAGCCTGTAGACAGGATTTTGTGGCTTGTGGGGAAAAAATGTTTCCAGTGGGGCTGCCATTATTTGCCATGATGAAAGGGGGGGGGGGGTAATACGCATCCCTCTCCCTCCTGCAAGATTTAAAGAGCCCTTCAGCTGAACAGCAGGGGGCATGTGGCCCTTTGGGGAAGAAGCAGGGGCATTGCACATCCACAATCCAGGCAGCGAATTTGCAGCTTGGAGTGCATGTGCACAAGGGCACTTCTTCTCAAAAGCATTTAAAGGGATCCTTTAAAGGGATCAGCTGAGGGGCCCTTTAAATCTTGCAAGAGGAGAGGGAGAGGGATGCGTGCCACCCCCACTTCTTCTCAAAAGCATTTAAAGGATCACTTTAAATGTTTTTGGGAAGAATGGGGGGGGGCTTTAAGGAGTGGGGGGGGCTTTAAAGAAGGTGGCTGGCCCTTTAAGGAAGGAGTCAGAGCCCCAATTGCCCCATCCTAGCTACAGGCCAGGTTCTCTCTCACTCCTCTTCCCCAACATTTTTTAAATTATCTGCCTTCTTCCCCTATTTGGGCTTCCTCTGTGTGTGCAGCGTTGCCTTTTGTGTCAACCATCATCATCAGGCATGAAACCAAGCCTGCTTCTTTAACAAATTGCCCAGGTTGAGAAAAGCCAGTAGATCTGCTATCATTCTTTTTGCAGCACCACCCATGTATCCATCTTCTATTTCCCCTGTACTTCTTTAGTTCCCCCCCCTCCCCAATACAAGAACTTGTGGGCACTCAATGAAATTGCTGAGCAGTCGGGTTAGAACGGATAAAAGGAAGTACTTCTTCACCCAAAGAGTAACACATGGAATTCACTGCCACAGGAGGTGCGGCAGCTACAAGCATGGACGGCTTCAAGAGAAATTGGATAAGCATACGGAGCAGAGGTCCATCAGTGGCTATTAGCCACAAGTTATAGATAGGAACTCTTGGTCTGGGGCAAGTGATGCTCTGTATTCTTGGTGCTGGGGGGGGGGGAGGAGCAACAGTGTGAGGGCTTCTAGTGTCCTGGCCCCACTCGTGGACCTCCTGATGGCACCTGGTATTTTGGGCCACTGTGTGACAGAGTGTTGGACTGGATGGGCCACTGGCCTGATCCAACATTGGCTTCTCTTATGTTCTTATGTCCCCTTCTCCACACTAGTCAACAGCATCAATACAAGGCTTTTACTTTCCCTGCAGCTTACACACATTGAAGGTGACTCAGGCTGAGCTGAGTCCAAAACAGACTCCAAAAACTTGTGCGGGGCAACGATAGTCTCCCAGCTGGTCAGCAAAAGGGATGATAATTCACTTTCACCAGAGAGAGCCTGGACAATAGCCCCAGAAAGCGGCAGCTAGGCTCTGGCCCTTATAATGTGCAGCCTAAAATAAAATTACATGTTGACTATTCTAATATTATGATCTAGTGTGTAATGTGCCAGATTTCACAGGTACCCCCCCTACTTTTGGTAGCTTTATGGTATAGTCATATGCCAGGATAGAACTAAGCACATCCAACTACATTAGTTTCAAAGCATTTAATTTTGCGTTAGAGTGTGACCGTTACTCCACAATGGCCAAACACCAAAAATTTAAAAGCAATGAGGAGAGCCGTTCTTTTGGTTACGTATACAGTAAAAATTTATTTGCATGTCGTACAGCTCAAAAGAAACTTCAGCTACAGTGTGCAAGCTGGACTGTGTACTGTATGAAAGCCTTTTTGCAGATAGGATGTCTCATGCTGAATAAGTAGCATTTCCTGACAATCAAAATAATTGACATCCTGATTTTTCCCAGAAGGCAAAAAGTGTGAGAAAATACTGATTTACTAGGTTAAAAAGTAAAATACCAAAAAGCATGATATTTAAATTTACTTAAGATGCAAATGTACATGTTTATGGCTATCAGCTGCCAACTTCATGTATAAAACTTACATAGGGTATATTTTAATAGACAGGAATTTAGTCTTTTGGAAAAGTCACAAAAGACAAACTGTGCAGCTACTTCCATAGACTGTAGAGCAATGTGCCCTCTAAGCTGTGGAGTCCTGTGAGCAAAAATTCTACTTTGTGAACTACTGGCATTAAAGTTGTGAACAGGTGGCTACTGCATAAATTAGTTTGCTCTGGAACCATCCTTCCTGGGCTAATACAAAAATGTGAAAAAACTGTGAGCTAGCTCACACTAACTCAGTTTAGAGGGAACACTGCAAGTCCCCCACCCCCAGTGATATGATAGTGCACAAGTTCTGATTTATCTTGTTTGCTACACAAATGAGTCCTGAGGGCGTTAGTGGCATTAAACTTTAAGTTGCTGTAGGAATATGCTGTGACAAGATTTGTAGTTCTACCCTCCCCAAAAAACCACTCTGAAAGACATAAAGAACTCTTTCGGGAACACAAGATTGTTAGTGAAAAGTTATCTTGCAAAGGAGTAATCCAATATAGGAAATTCTTTGAACATGTCTTTGCAGTAATTTAGCAACTTGAACTAAACACATGACATCACTAAGAAGTTTAATACCACAGAAGTTTTATTTGCACTATGAACACCATTTTCAAAGAACTGAACTAAATCTTTGTCATAATTCCTCCAAGACTGGGAATAAATGCCAGTAATGACTGTAATCCTCACGTATATACACACAATTGAATCCAAGACTGTTCAGCCAGTCTTCAAGTACATGTATGTTAACTCACTAGGGACTGAACCATATGATACAAGTGTGGGAGCACAATCTCCCACCTCCCCATCTTCTACTATGAAGAATTACATGGCTTGCTTCCAGTTTTACTAGATATGTCAAACAATGCCCACTCTAAGCTGTGCGCAAAAATTCTACTTTGTGAGCTCCTGGCATGAAAGCTGTGAGCGAGCGATTTGGCTACTACTGCATAAATGAGTTTGCTCTGGAGCCATCCTTCCTGAGCTAAGACAAAAATGTGTGAGCTGGAGGCTAGAAAACTGAGCTAGCTCACACTAACTCAGCTTAGAGGGAACACTGATGCAAGGTAAGTTTAGAAAGCAATTTTTCAGCTTTAAGTTCAGTTTAAAAAAAGCTGGGGGGGGGGCTGAAGTCCTAGCACAGCTGTAAAAGCTAGTTTCTGCATATCATCAGTTTCCATAATACATTAGTGCATTTGGTATCAGATGAAGTGAATGCTCTGGGTCACTAACTCCTGCACAGATGTACTTCATGTACATTCAAAGGAACACTTTGTTGAAGACAGCTTACTTTGTAGTGGTAGTTCTCTTTTATGGCTCAGAAAGTTTATTGCTTTGGCAAAGTTCTTCCCAGTTTAAATGGGAGATAGTAAACACTTGTATTTACCAGCATCCATTAGTCATATCCTTTTTCTGTTGGATACACCAGACCTTTGTACCCATCTCCAGTGGAGTGCATCTTTTCCAGTTAATCACTGGAATGATGAGATCCACTTTTACCAGTCCAATCTTTACAATAACATCAGACATTATATCCTTCTTAACTGCCTGGTGGAGATGAGCTGGGCCAGTGTAGTATATTAGACTGTTTTTGGTCCTCTCTGGAGGGCAGTTTTCAGAAGATGCTTTTGAATAACTTTTGTTCAACCACCTGGTCACTGGTTTATAAATTTTTGCATGATTCCATTGTTAGGGCTGGATTGAGTCTCAGTCCTCTGCTAAAACTCTGCAAAACCTCTGGCACACCTATAATACTTTAATATCTATAGTAATTAGCCTATATAGTTGAAACTTTGGTTCTGTTCTGCTCCCAGGAAACTTCAAGCTGCTGCTATGTGCAGTGCATGGCCTTCAGTGGACACGACTTTGCCTCCTGTGACTTCTGCCTACTGGGAATATTTATACTTTACAGCAGTCAGAAGTCACTCCATGATAAAAAAGAAAAGATTGGCTCTGTTCCTAAAGCACGTGAGTTTCTGAGAACACAGCTGGGGGAACCAGCGGAGGACAAGGAAGAAGAAAGCAAATCGGATGGCGGGTTACGCTTGGTGTCTTCTGACGAGGACTCTCTCTCTGAAAAGGGGGCGGCAGCCCCCAAAAGTCCATATAAATTGAGGATAAGAAAAGATATGAGAAACTAAAGGCTGAAGTACTCTGAATTGTGCCTGAAAATTTAGTAATAACTTAGGGATGCTCTGAGGGTTTCATTTAACAGATAAATGGATGGTTAAGAGATAAATAACTTAGCATAACCGACTATGTTCAATGTATTACTAGCATTTTAGATTAACATTGAGATAAGCTGATGTATTGATCTCCCACTCTTGGGGTTTTAGTTATTAGTGGGTTTCTTTTCTTTCTCCTTAGATGTAGTTTCCCTTCCTATATTTTCAGTTATAGTTTGTAGTCTTGTGAAAAAAACAAATAATACTCTAAGGGCTGACTTTTTTGTATATGTCAGATGTATGTGAAATGCTTGTCACAGACTTGATTGACAGTTACATTAGCTTCAGTGGGTGAAATAAAGTACTTAATGTCTGAATTAGTTTGATTCGGGGTTGTTCTGATAACTACCCACAGCTATGGGTCTTGGCAGAATAACCAAGAATATCCTTTATAGAATTACAAGTACACTATTTATGTATTTGGGGATGTGTTGAAATATTCTGTGTTGATTATTGAAATGCTACAAAAATGTTTTCTGACTAAAGAATGTGTAATGGAATAAATTGAGTTTTGGTTTAGAACTACTGTCTTTCTCTCCTTTGATGAAATTGGGAAGTCAGCTTCTCTCCCTCCCAAAATTGAACACAGTGGGAATGAGGGTGCATGAAAAGGTTCCTGCACCCCACATTTCCCCATCACTGTTTAATATAATCATGAAACTGTTGGGAGAAATCATCTGGAAATCTGGGGTGAGATGTCACCAAGATGCTGATAACATTCAACTCTCCCTCAGTATCCAGAAAATCTGTGGGCAAGCTCAGCTGACATTTGGAGACTGTGAAAGTCTGAATAAGGGTAAACCAGGGGTCATTTCCTGCAGGAGCACACAGGAGCAGAGCTCCGGCAGTAAAGAGCCCAGGGGGCAGGCACATGCAACAAGCCCCAGCCCCCGCTCTCAGCAGCCCTCAGTCAGAGCAAGCAGCAGCCAGGTAAGTTCCAGCGCTCCCCCCGGCCCCCCAGTCCAAAACAGTCCAGTGGCACCTTTAAGACCAAGTTTTATTCAGGTACAAGCTCTCCCTCCTCTGCGAGGACAGATCTGCATGTCCCCCCCCCCAATAGCTAGCAATCCAATACAGTCCAGTGGAGCCTGAGCGGTGGGTGTTGCCTTCTGAGACACTTCTGGTGATGTCAGGGGGTGTGGCATATGCAAATAACTTACGTTAAGGAGTTATGGTAATAAGCTCCTGCACCTCTTTTTCTACGAAATGACCCTTGGGGTAAACCAAGATTAAATCCTGGTAAAAGTTTTGCTTTGGGTTGGGATGATGTGGATCCTATTCAACTGACACTAGATAGAACAGCTTTGCAGTCTGTGAGCTCCTGGATGTCTTATTGCCCCTGGATACCCAGTGGAGACAAAGGCTGCCAGGAGTTAAAGTTTCCAACTTAGGTTGGTTGTTCAATGTAGCTTTCTTTGGAAACCAGGTAGACTACATTAATAGTAGGAGAGCCAGTTTGGTGTAGTGGTTAAGTGTGTGGACTCTAATCTGGGGGGACTGGGTTTGATTCCCCACTCCTCCACTTGCACCTGCTGATGTGACCTTGGGTCAGTCACAAGCTCTGGCACAGCTGTTCCTGAAAGAGCAGTTTGTGTCAGAGTTCTCTCAGCCCCACCCACCTCACAGGGTGTCTGTTGTGGGGAGGGGAAGGGAAAGGAGTTTGTAAGCCGCTCTGAGACTCCAAGTGAAGGGCGGGGTATAAATCCAATCTCTTCTTCTCTTCTTCTTCTAATACACTATGTGGCTCTGTATTTGAAGATGATTCAGAAGCATCAACTTGTTCAGGAGATGGCTGTTGGAATCCTAATAGACTAGCCATAGTAAACATATCACTCCCATCACTAGCCATAGTAAACATATCACTCCCATCCTATGCGAATTAATTTGGCTACCATGTTACTTATAAGCACATTACATAAGCCCTGTTCTGAAGCAGTATGTGTGCACACAAAAGCTTATACCCAAAATAAAACTTTGTTGGTCTTAAAGGTTCTGCTGGACTCAAATTTTGTCTTCTTGTTGTTAGAGTGAATGCATGTACATATCCTGCCTGTACATCTGTTTGTAAGAAACAGAGAAGATGTGTCCACTTGACAAATGAAACTGAGGAACAATACCTGAATAAATGTGGAGTCTGTATCACCCGCTGTATATGTGCATTGACCACAACATGAGAATCACTCAATGCACATAGAAAGATCAAGTATACACTGTACTCATACATGCGTTGGGTGTAACTTGTGAAAGGGCCAAAACATTGATGATAACCAGCTCATGCTCTTAGGACATCTGAGGGAACTCTGCTCTGTGAAACCCTAGTTAGGGAAATCTAACTGGTAGAAACCTACAAGGGCTTCCTTAGCTACTATACCTGCACTGTTACTTCACTGAAAGCCTCTTGTCAGCTGAATTTTTTTTAAGGTTCAGAATGTTTTTTAAGGATAGTTGTATTGTAAAATGATTGTGTTTTTTCTTTTCTTTCTTTCTTTTATGGGAGACGGTATGGCGTAGTGATCAGAGTATCAGACTAGGATCTGGAGATCCACTCTGTCATGGTTGACCTTGAGCCAGTCACAGAAACTCAGCTAACCTATTACACAAGATTGTTGTGAGGAGAATGAAGTAAGCTGCTTCATTCCCACTGGGGAAAATAAAAGGTGTATTTCGAAACATTTTTGTAAGCCACATTATTTTAAATAGAAAGGTGGGATATAAATGTTCATATAGAAATAAGAAAGGGGCCTACAGTTTGTTCTGATTTTTTTTTAACTCACTTCAAGAATTCTACTGTCATGTGCAGATGACAACTGATAATTAGCGGCAACACATAATTTTCATATGTGTGCATAAAGTTCCATAAAGCACAGCTGATTTATGGCAACCCCATAGGGTTTTCAAGGCAAGAGATATTCAGAGGTGGTTTGCCATTGCCTGCCTCTACATCACAACCCTAGTACTCCTTGGAGGTCTCTCATCCAAACAGTGACCAGGGCCGACCCTGCTTAGCTTCCAAGATCTGATATCAGACCAGCGCCTACACTATCCAGGTCCAGGTAATTTTTACAATATGTGGTACTATACCCAGGAAGTTCCTCAGAAAGTGAATGATCAACAAAGCAGATTTTAGGAGGTACTCAAACATTTGTCTTTGAAATTTTATTACAAAAATATATTTGCAAACATACAAAATTCTCAATGAAAAATGTTCATTCTTAAACATATGGAATAACTTAATATTTGCCAACATAAGATGGTACAAATTACATACATATTACTGAAATGTTACCAATGCATTATAGTTTTTTAAAAATTGCTCAGATAACACTGGGCATGATCCGGTCAGCTGCAGCACCTCTATGTGGAATCCTATAGGCCCAGAACTTTATTTTCCACCATTCCCTTCTGTCTATGCACAGGAACAGAATCTGCACCAAAACCGAGGCACGCACAGACCTTCCATCTCCCCATATGCCCTCCCCACAATGCTTTTTATATGCATGCTGAAGTGGGGAAGAAAAAAAAATCAAAGACTCTGCTGAGCTTAGTGAAACTGGCTGGGATCATGCCTATTGTTTTCCAAAGGTTGTTACGTAAAATGCCAAAAATCTGAAGCACTTCAAAATCTCAAACATGCGAGTGCAAATCAAAGTGGTAAACCCAGACACTGAGTATAGTGTGCATTTTAAACTACCATGTGCCCATATGTTAAATTGTTAAAAAACAAACTACAAGGGAAGTTTATTGCAATTTTTTTTCAACTTAAAAGGATATTGCATCTTAACATTTTCACAAAGATGTAAAAAACTGAGGTGAAATATATATTGCACACACTCCTCTTTTTAAAGATATGCTTAAGAAGCAACTCAGGTAGCTGACAAAAGGCGGCTGTTTGTGCCAATACTTTTTGCATTAAAACACTCTTCATTAAATACTTCTTTTTTAAAAGTTCCTGAATGCCCCACATGTGGTATTGGTGGATTTCAAGAACATATTAAACCAGAGCAAACTGGGGAAATTACCATTTAGTATATTTGAAATCTCATACCTATTGCTGAAACAGAACTTAAACAGCTTTTCTGTTTCATCTGACTCAGTTCCTTCACAGATTATTTTGTAAGATAAGTTCCCAAAATATATGTCAGGCACATAATAATACAACACTATATTATTGATGTAATAGCCTTTACTTACATAACAGCAATAAGTCTTTGAATAACCTTGCAAATTTTAAAGCCACTTTTGAGTAGATGAATATTAAGATTTTTTTTTAAAGCTGCATATAGGCAACAGAAAAATACATGCTTAGATAAATATTCAGTATTTTGCAATATAGTCTAAATACTTTATTCTTGGGATAAAAGGGAGAATAAAAGAAGCACCTTTCCAAAGCAACATCTTGAATTGATGGAACAGGCTGATTAATTAACTATGTATTTGTTATTGTTGCATGCAAGAAGAATAAATGTTTTGTTAAACCAAGCTTTGACTAAAGAAAACATAGGTACTCAAACAAGAACTTTCCAGCAGTTTCCAGATTTTGTAAACATTTGTTATTTTACGTTACAGCTGAGTTCCCTCCCAAAGCAATTCTTAAAGAGGTTTCATGGTTAAATGTTTGTCACATAACAACAAGCAATAAGAGCACTAGTGTGGTACACTGAATGTTACTAACAGTGCTTTTATATTGTGTAGGACACCTTTGTTCTTCCAGCTTGAGTCTGCTACATACACAAAAGTTGTAACATCAATGTGCGTAAAAATTCAAAGATTAAAACTTATGTATAAAAGAGTTTACCCAGTAACTAATGAACTTCTGGCTAACAAAATCCTCTTTGCAAGTGGAGAACTATTTCTGATGCTGTATATACTTTGAAGAACTGAGAAGTCTGATCTACCAGCTACTAGTAGAGATTACAGTGCAAAAATATTAAATTGGGGAAGTACACTAGAGCAACAGAAATGTCACTGCTTCTTATAGAAATATTCCCTTTTCCTTTAAGGACCTTTACAGTACATTCAATATCAAGGAACCCTTCATAGTTTAATTTTGACAGGTCTTTGGGCAGGTTTAATGGTTGTGACCGAGTTCAACGCAAGCATTATGTTTATTTTATATTAAACTCTTGTTAATGGTTGGTAAAGTTTTTTCCCCATCACAATAAGTAAGGACTGCTCGTTTATTGAATCTTTACTATCAATATACACAACACGAGATATTTGGCTCCAGTGATACAGCCAATGAAAAGGTATTCTACAGTGCAATCCTAAACAGAGCTGCATCCTTCTAAGCCCACTGAAATCAAAGGAAATGTAACTCTTCTTAGGACTGCACATTAAAACTACTGCTCTGTTCTTTCTGGCAGAAGGTTTAAGATCAGAATAAATCTCTGAGATAAACAAGCTTTTTTCCCACCATGGTACACTATTTAATATCCAACAAGTGACCACCAGAGAGCTCTCCTGTTTCTTACATGGGGTTAAAAAGCCTGGAGAGATTCATTTCAATTTTATTATTAAAGCCAATAAATCAGTCAAACTTTCATGTCACTATAAATGTTTATTTCCCTGAATTCTGCACATGTTTCTACTATAAAATTCTATGTTTAAATAGAAACACTAAATTCGAAGCTTGAAAAGGAGGCTCTCTCAAAGGCAGATTTTACTAAATAAAATCAAAATTATATCCAATAAAACCGCTCAAACTCAAGTACCTATTTTGATTGATTTTAAAAAATCAACACACCGGTTATACCAAAACAAACTGATTTGTATGGAGTTATGATTAAAACTTGGCTAATGAATTAGTTAAAGTATCTGCATCTCAGTGATATCATCCTTACATTAAGATTAAAGAGGTGCGTTCTTCTCCAAATTCTATTGAAAGGTATGAAGCTTGTAGAAGAGCCCAGCAGGGCCTCTTTGTGCAAACTCTTCCCATTTCAATAGCTCATAAAGGAAACAAATATGCAGAACCAAAAGAATGCTCTTTCTTCCAATTTCAGCAATGCTTTGAAAAACAAGCAGTGCAGGTTGACTGGTTAAATTCACTAGAAAATTACCTTTCACAATATAAAACAAAGACTTTTCTACTTAAAAAAACCTTATTCTTTAAAGTTACTATTGCTTGAATAAATCGAGATCTATTCTACACTAAAGTATTGCTAGCTACCATCACATGCCATAATGAAATAAATATAAGTCATGGAGAGATCCAATAGCAGCATATAAAACAATTAGAAATCAGAGACAGACTTCCTTTGGGAAGAAGTGGTATACTATGAATGATAACATATCTAGAAGAATTATGCGCAACACCCTGCCAAGAGGTGGGTGGCATCAGACTGAACCTGTCGCTTATATGCCCAGTTTTAACAATAAATGAACATGTATATGCTTTTCTCTAGAACTGATCCATCCTTTCTAAGGGCAAACCTCATTTGCACTTTACCTGGATAGAACAATGAAATGACCACACTGATGTTCTATTCATTCCTAGTTTGTTCTTTTTAAAAGTATCTTTTAAAAATAAACACACAGGCAATTGGTAACCGAATAGTTGATAGCCTGTTTTGATTCTGTATTTGCAAAATGGAATCCCTAAGTCATCTCTGCATTCTGTGGGAACTGGTTTCTTGATCCATTATCCTCATCAAGTCCATTCAGCTCCAGGATGAAATAAATCAACTTAAAAAAACCCTGCAGGTTCATTCCCCCCAACCCCTAAAGAAAGTCTCTCCACAGTTCTTTCCAGTAGCAGACAATTTTACAAATTCAGTCATCTTTACTGTGCTGCTAAATGCACAGTTCAGATCACATTTATCCCAGTTATTCAGAAGTGAAGAAAAATGGAGGACTAAATCATTTTAATTTACTCACTTAAATGTCCTCCAAACTAATGTGCTATTAAACAATAAGACAACTTTTTCCACACAGAAATAAAATCCTGCTGGTGATGATCACAGTGAAACCTAGATTACCTCTGAGAGCATTACAGAAGTTCCTCTAAGAAACAACGCCTCCCTAGAGTCAGAACATTAAGACTTTAAGGAAAACCCCCCCCCACAATCTCTAAAAACAGTTTTACAGAAGAGGCATAATTGTTTCTGGAGCAGACAGGAGGTCAGAGGAAGTGAATAAAACTTCTGTTACAATTTGATGCCATCTGTATTCTTGGTCAAGACTTGTAAATAAACTTCATGAAGAGTACTAAGAAAGTTCGAATCATTCTGAAAGGGAGAAACACACACACATAAGCAAACCACTGACAAACACCCAAGAACAGCTTTTTCTATGTAATTTAATCCTGCATATATTTAAAGTGGCCATCGGAGGAACAAAATGAATGAAGAGACCTCTGGCTGGGAATCACAAAATTCAAGCTTTTATAAAGCAGCGTGGGCAAAACAAAACACCAAAAACCTACAGAACTTCAAGAACAACAGCATTAATGCAGTTCTGCCATTAATTGGTACAAAAGAAGAAACAAAAGAACTACCAAGATCTATGTTCTGGCATGGTAAGGAAATGGATGTATTTTATAATATTTCTATACAGCGGATGCAAGTGACAGCTGAAACCTACCTACACTAGGATGGTCAGAAGGACAAAGAGTCAGGATTCATCCTGTTTCATCAAGAAATTGATTGGACATCCTTTAACAAGTCATAATCTCAAACAAGGATATCATAGAGCTGGGAAAGTGCAGAAATGATCAAGTGGCAGGAGCACCTTCCCTAAGTACAAACACTGAAGAATTTCAGGTTTTCAATTTAGAAAAGAAAAGGACAACTGGGGGTGGGGGAAGAGGACATGGAAAGAAGTGGCACAGTTTAGAAAGAACTTTTTCTCCCTCTTCCATAATACTGGAAGTCAGGGATACCTAATTAAGCTGATGGGCAGTCAACAGAAGGTAAAGAGAGGAAGGGTTTTACATAATCCATAGCTATATGGAATTCACTTGTACAAGATGTGGTGATGGGCTCTTGGTTGTAAGAGAGGATCACACTCACTGAGGACGTGTTGGAGGCCAAATACCTGTTGCTGGGAGGCAGCAACAGGAAGGCTTTGGGACTAGGGAAAGGCACAAACCGCATTTTTGTGATTCATGGCTGAACCACGAATGGATATGTAGGTTCACAAACCAAACTGGTTCGTATCGGTTTGTGACCCCTGCAGGGTTTAAACAGCTCTGAGCCATTTAACCCCTGATTTCTGCTCCCTGCCAAAAGCAGCAGTGAGCAGAAAGCAGGGGATGAAAAGGCTCCAAGCCATTTAAACCAAACAGCTGAATGGCAGGGAGCAGAAAACAAGTTTAAATGGCTCAGAGCCATGTAAACCCCTGCTTTCTGCTCTTCACAAACGGCTTTAAAATTTGTAGAAGTTCATGGCGGCTCTTCAGTTTGCAAACACTGCTTCGTGAACCACAAGCCGGCCAAAATTCATCATGAACTTTTGTTCATGAGCCAATTCGTACCCATCCCTATTTGGCATCCATGCTTGTCTTTCGAGGGACATCTGGCTAATGTGAGAAACGCAACTCTATTGACCATTGATCATGCCCAGCACGATTGCTGTTATGTTCTGTCATCCTAAGCAACTTCAGAGTTGTTAGACTGCTAATTTTGATTTCATATTTTTGGTTTTCCTCTATAAACAGATAATAGTTTATATATTCTATGCTATTAAGTCTAAGCCAATATAGTAATTTTACTAAGAAAGAAAAAGAAAAGATATAAACAATGCTGTTGTTTTATGAGAACCATAGTTCTTAGTATGCCGATCAAAGCACTCTTTTTCATGCCCCAATGCTTGCATTTTGAAAACCTTGTTCTTGCAGAACTGGACCAGAACTTTAAAAAAATTAATCACAGTTCAAATGATGCTGGTTTTGATCAAGCAATTGACCACACAGGACATATGATAGTCCTTTCTCTATAACATCAAAAGCTGTGCTCATATAGGCTCAAGGCAATACAAAGAGCATTCTCAAGACCAATGGTAGGAACCTGAGAGTGCCACATGACTGTAATTACAAAGTAAAATTGCTGATAGTTTAATTCTCTTTACTGGGGTTGTCCCTCCACTTCTTCATAGTCAGCATGTTTCTTTGTTTCACTTGTGATTTCAGCAGGGAAAAAGAAACAGCAGCTTGTGCAGAAAAAAAGCAACAAAGAAACAAAACACAGGCTACAAAGCTGACTATATGCTCTAGTATGGGCCTGTTTTAGTCCTAACAATTCTATTACTGGAGTACTATGCTTTGATGGCCCGTTATTTTTAGATCTGTACTTCCATTTGTGAAACTAACCAATAGTGTAGAAAGAACTGGAGTGCACTGATGTTGCACAAAGGTTTGCAACACTAGTGATGATGGAGGGCTAAACAATCCACTTAACATTAGCCTGTCCTATGGGTTATAAGAGATGTCTCTTTGTAACTGTACTAGTAAATACTGTGAATCACAAAGCAGCCTCGCAACTGAAAATAAGTATATTAAAAGCACTCTGTCAGCTTGCTTTCTATGTCCAGATATTCAAAAAGTGTAAACATGAGACGTGCATTTCCCACCAAAAGCTGCAGACCTAATGGCTCTAGAAAGTCCCAAACTATGACCTGGGGCCCACTGAAATTTACCATGGGTGGTTAGATTTTAGAATGTGGCTTTCTCACCTTTCTCCCCCTACTGAAGTTCAAAATACCCCTCCAACCTGCTCTTAGGGGTGGGGGGCCCACAGGAACAGCATGGGAGGGGAGTGAGAGAGCTGCCCCAGGAGGGGGAGATTCAGTGAAAGTCACCCCCCCCCCCCGCACTTGCAGACCTGTTCGAAAGGATCTAGCCCATTTGCTCTGTGCAGGCATAGAACCCATATGTATGCCTGCAATGACACTGTAAAGAACAGATTTAGATCTCTGAAGTGTTATAACCAACAGATGTCACTTTAAAAAGGTCAACAATCCAACTAGAGAATAAATTATGTTACTTAACAAGATTAATGATATTCACTTTATTTTGCTCTTAATATTTTTGCTAAGTCACTGCAACAGTGCTTGAGCTGCAACTTATATTATTAGAGGCTACTTGCTATTAATCTAATACTTATCTCAACAGTGCCCACGGTAGTCAGCCTTCTTTATGATGCCTAATGCTATTCATAAACACAGCCATGTGGCTTTTCATTCTGCATTGGCTACATACTTAAGTCACAGGCAGTACCTTTATTAGATGTATTAAAGTTTCTTGAAGCTGAGATCTACTGAGAATTGTAGGAGGTAACGTTTGAACATCTGTGACTCCAAGTGTAAGGGGAGAAGAAGAGCCAACTTTGCTTTCCATTTCAGATGATTTCACAGATGACTGCTGGAAAACACTAGGCGACAAGAGAACTGAAGATGCCATTGTGGTTGTAGCTGGAACAAACTGCGAGGAAGCTACCTACCAAAGTCAAGAAACAAGATAGTAACACATACTGTTTTTGAAGTAGTACATGAATATATGAAGGTTTTCCCAACATTATCTTCACAGTGTGGGAATAACCGTAGCATGTATTCTTCACACACCAGTATTGTCAGAGGCTCCAGCCCTTATGGGAAGAAGTCAAAAGAGATGACCCTGGCACAAGAGGTTGCTGTTTGACTGGCTCCTATAACACGAACTGGAATAGTACAGGAATGACACATGCTGCGGGGGCTCCCACAATGGAAGAGCATAACATAAATGGATACTTGGATACAAAACATGATTTAAAAGCAATGCACACACCAATGACATCACCTATTCTTAAACATTCATACAACACACACCCTTCCTATTATGAAATAATCCTATGGTTTTTAGGATTCTGTTTGATACATGTAAAAAATTAATCAGTAGTTCCTGAAACGTTTCTGTTGCTTCAAGTCTATGATTATCCTTCATTCTGCATAGTAGTTACACATCTGACATAGTTATGGATAGGGATGGACAGGAACTGAACCACAAAGCAAAATTTGTCATGAATTTTGCCGTTTGTGGTTTGCAAACTGAAATCCTTGATGGTAAACCCATCATGAACTTCCATGAACTTTTAAAGCAGTTTGTGGTGGTTCGCGGCAGTTCATGGATAGAGCATGAAAGCCACAAAAACAGCTGTGAAGTTCCTTTAAACTTTAAAGGGCCTTTTCAGGCTGTCTAGTGCAGTCCCTTTAAAGTTTAAAAGGACTGCACAAGACAGCCTGAAACAGCTGAGTGGCGGGGAACAAGCTGCTCCCCATCGCTCAGCTGTTTTTTGGGTTTTCTGCAAACCTCATTGAAAGGGAACTGGTTCAATTCACAAACAAACCTCTTGGTAGACAGTATTCATCTGCTTTTACAAAGCAAATGTTATTACAGTTTACTTTGGAAAAAATAAAGTTGTTTTACTATATTAGAAGGCATTGGAAGCAACAGCCAGTAGCTACCTTCTTTTATGAAACAGAATAGAAAGAGTTGTTAATTGACCATGCTTCCATCCAATTAATCCCCATAAGTTCCAGAATGAAAGTGTTGGTCAGCCCAACACAAGTAGGATGCAGAAGACCTGGCCATAAACTAGAATGAAAGAACCAGATTCTAGGTATAATGACCCAAGCCTCTGTAAAGACAGAAGGTTGATGCCAGAAGCATAGGACAGGACAATTTAAATACATACTTGGTTTGCCTTTGACAAGGCTTTGGGATGTGGAAAAGTCTCAAGTTCTTTACCTTGCTGTGTCGTCTGCAAATGAAAAATAAATACAGTGCTACGTGAATACTTACTTTGCCATAGCTTGCACACTTATATTTTTCCTGCTAAATTACACACATTCTGATGGCTACAGGTTGGCTTGCTGGGAAAAAAACCCAGAAGGACAATCTACCAATAAAAGGTCCTATCCCTAAAGTAGTGTCAGCTAAGAATGGAAGATGCATTTGGTTGATTTTGCTGTGTTTTGGTTAACATTTTCAGCAAAAAAAAGGAGAAAAACTCAAATGGCCAATCCTATTAAAAGTTAGAGCAGTAGCATGCAACTAATGCTCAGGAGGCTCAGTAATTTCTGCAGAGCCAAACTCGAAGACATATGTTTTGTTAAATCAAAGGAAGACAGACGTTACACTACTGTTTCAGTCATAGTCAGATCAGGGCCACTGTGATTGCTTCAGGCAGAAAGCTTCAAAGGTTTCTACTATCAATTGGGGGGGGATCAGAGTTTTGCATTTACTTTAACTTTAATAGGTACTTCTCAATTTGTCACAGTACTTGCTAGAGAACCACAATATACTTCAATCCACACATTACCTGGGTAGGTGGAAGCATTTTACCAGTCAGAGCTTGCTGCTTGATGTGAGATTCCTTGAAACAATCTGGTGTTGCCAGTTGGTTAACTGCAGAAGAAAAGTTAGGAGCTACTGGAGTTTTATTAAGTGACTGCTGCATTTGGTCATGTTGTGGAGTCAACCTGAGTTTTTGAAGAAGATCCACATTTGGAAGAGTTACATTTGAAGCTTCTGTATTTGCTGCAGCCAAAGATGTTATAAAGTGGTTTTGACTAGGAGTTAGATTTTGTGGTCCATGGTTCGTATCAGATGGCGGCTGACTCCCAAGTGGAGACACTTGCTTGGTCGCTTGCTGCATGACTTGCATTATGTTATTGTTTGTATGCAGACTCTGAAGCATTTGAACAGAAGGAGCTTCGACTACAGAGGCTGAATTAAGGACAGGACTCAGTTGCACAGTATAGTTTGAAACCTTATTTATCTCAAGCTGTGAAACTGGAGGTGGAGCAATTAGCAAGGGAGGCACACATCCCTGCTGCAGTAAGATACAAGAGCTACTTTTGAAGCCTGGGCCATCCAGTTTCCCCAAAGGTTGATGGATCACTGTTGACTGCTCAAACGAAAAAGGTAAGAGGAAATTGTGTTCTCTGCACGAGGCATCATTCTGTAATTTCTCTGTTCTCTCTGAGTTGGAATAAGAAACTGCAGGGGGATCCTTTGATAATGACGTTCCAAATAATTCTTCTACTGTCAGATGTTTCTGGATGGATGGACATGACTAGAAAAAGAGGGGTACAGGCAATTCAGTTCTACAAATAGGAAAACAAATTTTACAGAGTTCTCCCATACTCGTCCAATACAAACAAGTGCTAGAACAAAAGAATCCGCTTATACGAAAAGAAATAAGAGTTTTGCTGTTATCTGAACAGAAGATTTTTAAAGGGGTTCAGCTTTTGCCAACATTTATTATGCTTGAATAAATACACTGTTTTTTTAAAAGAAGACAAAACCCTATGCATCCTGGTCATTTTTGAAGTGTTATAAGAATCAGTAGTATGTAAGCATTCTTATTTAGATCAGAAAAAGAAGAGGCAGGAGCCAGGTATCTTCCTTCATGCCTGGGTCCAGATTCATTTTCAAAAAGGAATATCTCCCTTATAAATAAAAGCCGAGTGGTGGTGGCACTTCTCTAGAACATTCCACATGCTCCAAAATCAGTTTGCTCTCTGATCTGTCATTCAGAGGGTCTCCCTATTCACTGGCTGCTTTGCCTGAGTCCTGCCTCCAACATTCTAAACAGTTGGCTGTTCTGAGGTAAAATGTGTCCAATCTCCAGCTGAGGGCTGGAGATCACTCAAAATTACAACTGTTCTTTAGGTAGCAGAGATCAGTTCCTCTAGAGAAAATGGTGGACTCTGTGTCCTTATATCCTGCTGAGGTGGCCCCCGTATGACAGTCAATGTGACGTGGCAGTCAGGGCTTCAGAGCATAGGAGAGGCTGCAGGTGTGTGGGGGGTGGAAAGCTGAAGAGTGAGGGGGAAATAAAGGTAGGTTGATGATTGACTGGGAAGGAGATAGGGTTGCCAACTCCAGGAGGGAAATTCCTGGAGATGTGAGGGATGGAGCCTGGAGAGGGTGAGGTTTCAGGAGGCGTGGGACCTTGGACAGGTAGAAAGCCATAGACTCCACCCTCCAAACCAACTATTCCCTTCTGGGGAACCATCGTTGCCAATCTCCAGGTGAGGGCTGGAGATCACTCAAAATTACAACTGTTCTTTAGGTAGCAGAGATCAGTTCCTCTAGAGAAAATGGTGGACTCAGTGTCATTATTCCCTGCTGAGGTCGCCACAGCAAATTGACACTGAGTGTCCAAGGCCGGGGCACCCACCCAGAGCTTCTTTCTAGAGGCCGTTGTATTTATTTCCACAACGGGCCTTTTTTCTAGTATATTATAAACCTTATATTAACATTTTATTTGCTTAGCTTTAATGTGAAGTGCTTTGAAGTGAAGTGCTGTGTTAATATGAAAAAATATAGACATAAAATAAATTTAGATTAAACAAGCTTTAACATGGCTAACACTAATCTTGGTTGATTTTTTTAACATTTTATTTAATTTAATTCATTTTAATTTACAGTTGACTGTATTTATTTATAAAAATAATACTCAAGGCCCTCCCCATAACAGTTGAATCCAAAGGGACTTGTAATATACAGATCAAAATCTGAAGATCAAACATCAGAAATTGATTTTATAGCTTTGTAAAGAGCTTTATTAAAATAAAATGTGTCAATCAGCAAAACACATCTGAGTTGTCACTTATACCTAGAGACTTGGGAATGGTGGGACCATCAGCCAAACAACTTGTCAGGTTAAGTCTCACAAAAGATTTTACATATATGTAAAAATACACATGGGCTATTCTAAATAAATAGTTCAAAAGGTTAATTCACACTAGTCCCCACAGCACTACAACAAATTGGGAAGTTGGTCTGTTTATTTCTGGGACAGTAGACATGAAACAAAAGTAACTCCATTTCCCTCTCAGGAGGCAGATACAGCTGAACTTTATCCTTTCTTTAGAGAGGAAGTCCTCCCAGTTCTCGGCTCTGCTTACTGACCAGAGAAAGCACCTCTTTTCGTCCTACTTAAGGATCATTTCCGTGTCTAAAGGCCTAGCTCAGGATTATATGGCTAAATCCTGCTGGGAATTCATCTACCGGTCAGATCAGGCAAGGAGGCACAGAACAGATTTTTATTACCTAGGCACATGAAGAAGGTGCTTCAGTATGAGATGGTTGCGATGGCCCACCTCTCTCAGGCTCCAGATACCTAATTTACACACCCCAGAAGCCCTGCACATGGAGCCAGAGAAGGGACAAGCTGATGGGTGGCCAACAGGAAGAAAGGGAAGTCAAACATTATCATGCCTAGCTTGGTGCACATTACTGCACTAAAAAACTGAAGAGACCATCCTTGACAAAATACATGCACTGAGAAACTGAAGCATCCTTCTTCTGACACCCTTCATATCAATGGTAGAACATTTTCTTAATGGTACAAAGCAGAACATTCCTTTTCCAAAAATTAAATACATAAAAATCTCTTTTGCATCACTTTTTTCTTCCACTAGATGGTACTATTAGTAGCCACAAATAATCACAGTAATCCCATAAGACCAGCTCACTGTGTTATTGTTTTCTACCACTCAGTTTTATATTCATTTCTAGGATTTCTATCTTGCTTCTTTGTGAAGGCTCTCTCTTAGTTAACTACTAAATCAAACCGTTGTCAGTGTTCTCATCATCTTCTATTATACCACTGGTTTTATATTAAGGATTTTGCTAACCCGGACATAAAATTCTCAGTACAGGATATTGCCAATCACTCCCACCACTGCCACAAAGGTTACCACCACCAGCAGGGTTAGAGTCACCTCTGTGGTCCCTGAGATTCACTATGTTTATAAACTATAGCAGTACTATGCAAGAAACTCCAAGGTCAAATACAGCAGATCTCCATAACAGAGCCAGAAAATGAACATGCTACATACATCATAAGACTGAACAAATGTCAGAGTACTTTGGCTTTAATTGAACTTACATGGTCTTGCATTTGTAACACTGATGATCCCAACTCTGCAGTTTCCATATTTTCAGCTTTTGTACTTTGTGGCATTCCACAATTTAAATCGCTCTTCTGGGTCTAAAAAATAAAACTACATAAATCCCTCAAATTCCAGTTCAGACTAAGCAGAGTTCTTTCATATATAAGCTGAGCAGCCCCCTGGAGGTACCCCACAAAGGTCTCTGCACTAGAAGCGGTACCATCCTAGATCCAGCTCCCCTCCTCTTTCCTCTCCCCAGATCATAAAGCCCACTTATGCAATCCTGTGACACAAAGCTATAAGTCATGTCTGTGCAATGAGAGACAATTCTATATTGAGAAAAGAATCACTTTATGGGAAAAGTGGGCAAGATCATGGATATATCACCCAGCTTCAAGCTAATCAGTTTATTAGGCTCATGTTAGCTAAACAGGTCCTTGTCATTTGCAATGAGAATAAAGAAAGCATCTATGGAGTTTTACATCATTGTCACTACATAATTAGATATGTATCCTCTAGTGAAAGCTAACTTTGCCAAGGTGAGCAGAGAATAATTATAAAATTAGCTTGTGTAGTGCACATCCCAGCATGTTTCCAGACATTAGGCTGATGTACTAACAGCGCTAAAATAAATGATGATTCAGCTTCATGGTTCAAAAGACCTGCCACTTTAAATCTTTTGAGTGTACCATTTAGGATACAGTCATTTCAACAGAGCTTCCACTGATGGGAGATGCTACTGCTGGGAAAATTTCAGTCTACATCAAAGGTTAGCAAATCAGTATAAGAAGACCAAGTCCCCTACTACCATAGAGCTCACCAACAAATGGGAGCCCATCAACATCACTTCCCTTTTGTCTGCCTAAACAAATACATAAGTAGTGGTTAAGCCCTGCTTTCAGTTTCTTCTTGATAGTTACAGATTTAAAATGAACTGCGGACAGATCGCCCTATCTGTCTTCTAGAGCCCCCCCACCCCCACGGCCTCTGCGAGCTTAAGATTTCAAAGTAGTTTCAAAATAGCGGCCTTAAATACCCCTACCAATTTTCCTGCTTACTAATCGAATTCTGAAGTACCATAACTATATGTGTTAAATCACAGGCTACAATAATTAAGATTGTGAAGAAGAGGGGGGAAAGTTACCCATAAAGCATCCATATTAAGGAAACAAAAACCACCAAATTCATTTATTCTCACATATGGAATGGATGTAGAGTGTATTTGAAGGATTAAGCTGATTTAGAATCAAAGATTAAATCAGTCAGGCCTTTATGAAATCTCTTTTCTCACTCCTCTTCTGCCCCTTCTCATGCAGACTATCTGCCAATCTCATGTGGGCTGCACAGAAGGATTACTTTTTTGATCCATCTGGAATGTACTGGGGAGATAAGCATTTTATTTTCTTAGATGTTAAAATGCAAATTCATCTATAATTATTAAGTGGAGGGCCCCAGGATAATTGGCAGAGATATTAAAAGAAATGAAATGCACAATTCAATAATGATCACCACTAGTGAACAGTAACTAAAAGCATACTACACTACATTGATAATTGATAACAAAAAGCGATATTACATTGAAAATACAACAGTAGGAAGGATCTATGATTAAATAACGTAAACCACTAATCTACACGAAAAAAGTGTATTTCTAAAGGCTTGGGTCCTACGACTCTTTTCTGTCAAGTCTTTCTTCAAATGAGAAAGCCTTCCTCCAATGGAGAATCGGTTTTTCTAATGCAGGAAGGCTTCCTCTGATGTAAAAAAAAAAAAAAGCGGGTTTTTTGTTGTTGAAAGAAGTCTCTCTTTGTTGGAGGAAGACTTGAAAAGGAACTATAGGATCCAATCCTAAATGGCCTTCCTTTTATTACAAATGTATATTCTTTTCAACTGGAAATACTTTAGTCCTGCATATTTTGAAACTGAACATAACCTCTGATCACAAATATAGAAGCTTTGGTTAATGAATATTATTATAACTGTAGGAGTCATTCAGAGCATGGGACACAATGTGCATCCTGAGCTTCTGCTTACCACAAACAGGGCCAGGATACATCTAAAATGCCAGATTGTGGCCACGGGTAAGTTTTCCCGCCCTTAGCCTAACAGCCAGCACCGCGCTGACAGGCCCACGTCACCATGCTGACTGACCTGATCTGTTTGGCTCGCACTACGTGGGGATTACGTAGAGCCTGCACAATTCTATTTAAACTGCTGTGCCGGTGGGGTCCGGCAGCGTGATTTTTGCTGATCCTGGAAGTAAGCTGCGTTGTGTGACCTTTCTCGTCTCTTTGGCTCAGCTTGGCTCAGGGATCGACCCGGGTCTGCAGAATGGCATCTGGGCTTGTGGTATTTAAAGCGCCTCCTCAGTTCACTCTAGGTATTTTCATCGAAGGGCAATCAGCTGGGAACCTTTTTGCAAGCAACCCGCAGCCTCTGCTGTAGGGGCCTGAGCCTTCCTGGTTCGCAGTCTTTCTAGCTCCGCGGGAGCGCCGGTGACCCGGGGTGGATGCCTTGCTCCTGGAGCCTCAACAACCCTTGCGATTCCCTTCAGAGGTGCCCAGTCTTGGGGTGAAATTTTTCCATTGCTCTCCTGGTGGGTCTCTCTGTGTTTTATTTGTGCTCTGTCCGCAGCTACAGTAATTGAGTCAGCT
>NW_015161427.1:251324-287596 GCF_001447785.1 Gekko japonicus
TTTTTAAAAACCTTTTAGTTTATTGGAAGCTTGTGGCATATTCATTTCACGAGATGCCGTCTAAGCACTCTGCTTCCATTAGCAAACCCAGGATGTCTAAGGGTTGGGTGCCCCCTGCGGAAAAGGCAAACGCATGGCCATCAGTTGGCTAGGGACCTGCCCCCTACAAAGCCTGGCCCTTCTTCGGCCATGGCTGGCAACAAAAAAATTACCCCAGGTGCCTGCAAGGTCTGGGCGCAGCAATACTTCAAAAGGCTCCCCCTCTGGCAAAACCCCTGCTGTAACCGCAGCAGTTGATAATTCAGCCATCCTGCTGGGAATTGCTCAGATACTTGAGCCCCCCGCTCGCGAGAAGGGCGGGGTAAAAATACTAATAAATAAAGAAATAAAGAGTGCTTCAATTAAATGGACAGGCAGTTCACATCAGCAGTGCAGACAACACCTGCACATGGGAGCAGAGCTAAGAGGCAGTATTCCCCAGCGGAGTCCATCTCTTTAAGTGATTCCAGGGAAGAGGAAGTCCAGAGACATCCCTTACGCAAAAAGAGGTGTACCAGATGGCACAAGTCTCGAGCCACAAGGGAACATCAACTCGGGATCAGGTGACTCTTCCTCGAACAAGGATTCTGCCCATGCTACAGGGGATTACTAGGGGAAAGGAGCACATATACCCAGTTTACCACTTTGGGCCTGGAATGGTATGGGGATCTGAACTGCCAGATGCTAACAGGGCTTCTCTGGCCTTTAACAATGCAAAAGACCCCCTGGGCATTCATTTGCCTAGAAAAATACAGGAGCATATTTTGCATGGGTATCATGTGGACATCTTTTTGTTATTAAAGCCTAACTGGGATGAGGGTATGCGTGGGCCCTGTTTTGAAAAAAGCAATTCCAGGTTGGCTGTAGAATGCAATTTTATAAACTGGATGTCTTGTTATGCAGTATTTATAAGGGGCTAGCTTTCAGCATACCCTGAGCATGGCTGGCACCTGGTTAACCACATGTCCAGTGTTTTGAAGGCTCGCACCATGGCCAACAAAACGGTGGCTATAGAATACAATGAGGCTTTGAGCAGAACTGTGATGCCTGCTTTGACCCAGGCTTTCCTGCTCTCGTAACGGGTCTCAGCCCTTTCGAGGTCCCCAGTCCCCTCTTCCAATTCCAGCAGGAAGAAGGAAGCATGATTGGGTACTTCCAATGCTTCCAACAATTCAAAACAATACTTCTAGTGTAGAAGCCCAATCTCATTGCAGGCTTTAGAGGCTTTGTTGGCATCATATCCAAATAAGAAAACAATGGCCTTTTTACACAATGGCTTTGGCTTCAAGGTTTCATATCCCCTTTTTGGGTCCATGAGTACCTACAGAATGTAGAAACCTTAAATCCGCCAGGGATCTTCCAGAAATAGTCAGAAAAAAAGGTTGCAAAGGAATGTACTGAGGGCAGGGTTGTGGGCCCCTTTACAGCACCACCTATCCCTAACCACAGGGCCTCTGGTGAATTCTGACTCATACATCATCTTTCCTATCCTCCTAAGGGTTCATTTGTTAATGATGCTATTTCACCTGAGTTCTTTTCAGTCAAGTATGCATCTTTTGACCATGCGGTTTGTTTGGTTCAATCCCATGCCCCTGGGACTCTCATGGAGAAATGAGACATTTAGTCTGCATTTTGCCTACTTCTTGTTCATTCCTCAGATTTTTGCTTCCTGGGTTTCAAGCTAAACAGCCTGTGGTACGTGGACAAAGCGATGCCCATGGGTTGCTCCATGGCTTGCACTACACCTTTGAAGCCTTTCGTTCGTTTTTGGAGTTTATAGTAAGGGGCCATTCTAATAGCCCTCTAGTGACCCATTACTTGGATGATTTTCTGTTTGTTGGCCCATCTGGTGCCCCAGATTGTGCCTATTGATTAGCCACTTTCCAAACTTTGGTGACTGAATTGGGGGTTCCTACTGCTGATGGTTAAATTGAGTGTCCTACTACTCAACTCACATACCTGGGCATATTGTTGGGGTCTAAACTGAGCATGTTGCACTTTTCTGATAAGCTTTCTGCCCTGTGGTCTTTACTGACAGGGATGATGGTTGCAAAAAAAATGCACCCTCAAGGAGATGCCATTACTATTGGGGCATCTCAATCTGCATGTAAGGTAGTGGCACCTGGCAGGGCTTTTTGCGCACATCTGGCTCAAGCCACAGCTGGTATTTCTGTGCCTCACCATCACATTAGAGTTACCAAGCAGATCTTAATGTCTGGCTTCAGTCCCTTGAAATATTCAATGGTGTAGTTCTCTGGCAGTCCAACTATGTTATGGGTGATACCCTCCATGTCCACTCCGATGCAGCCAGGAGCCTTGGTTTTGGAGTCTATTTTTCTGGCCATTGGTGTGCTCAGTGCTGGTCTACTCGTTGGCAGGAATCTTTTGAAAGACCTTACATTTTTGGAGTTATTTCCTATTGTGGTAGCCGTAGTCATCTGGGGTGCACATTTTAAAAATAAATGAATCACATTTTGGTGTGACAATCAAGCAGTGGTGAGCATTATTAATCACCAGTCCTCTCACTCTGAGCTGGTTATATGCCTAATATGTAAATCTGTTCTCACCTGCCTCACTAGTAACATTTCTTTCTCAGCAAAATTTGTTGCAGGTACCAGTAATGGCACTGCAGACGTGTTATCTTAGTTTTAGGAGGAGAGGTTCCAGAACCTGGCCCCCAACGCACTCTGGAACCTTGGGAACTCATGCTTTGGCAAGAAGTACTTCAATCTATTGCCCCTTCCACACACAGGTCCTACTTTCATGCATTTGGAGCTTTCCACACTTTTTGTGAGTCTACCAAGGCTAGCAGTTTGCTCCCTAGTTCAGAACATCAGGTGTTGATCTACTTGGCGCACCAGAGGAGTCACAGCTTGTCACCCAGGACTGTGGGTATTCATTTAGCAGCAATATTATTTTTTAGCAAGGCTGGGTGTGTGTGTGTGTGTGTGTTCCAGATCCTTGTAACTCCTTTATTGTCAGGGAAGCATTAGAACGATGGAAGAGGGCTACTCCCTCAGCCCGATTTCCACAGACTCATTACAACAAATTACTTTGTGATATCATAAGAATACTACTGCAAATATGTTGGTTGTCTAACAAAGTCACTTTGTTAAAAGCAGCTTTTATGCTGGCCTTTTTTGGTGCTTTTTGCTCCAGGGAAATATGTGCCCCTTCTCAGCGCAGTCATGATAATCCCCCCCATTTCATTCAAGAACATAAGTATTGTTGGTAACAAACTCCACATAATACTGCGTTGCTCCAAGACTGACCAACAGGGCAAAGGAACCTTGATTTCTTTGATTCAGGCCCCTTCTGGCATCCCTTGTGCAGTTCAAAGCATCAGTAAATTTATTTCTATCTGGCTGCCTGTTTCTGGCGTATTTTTCATTCATGCCAACAGTTCCTGCCTATCTAGACATCAGTTCGCCAGCATTTTGCACAAATGTTTAACAAGTGTGGGCCTCTCCCCTTCTGAATTTGGCACCCACTCTTTTCATATCAGCACAGCCACTACTGCTTCCAAACTGGGGGTCCTGTCCACTAAAATCCAATCCATTGGCTGCTGGTACTCTGTTGCCTTTCATTCTTATATCCGTTCTCAGTTCATCTAATGGATGTTTTATCTCAGTTTGCACAGGTTCGTTCAGAACGGTATGGATCGTCTGGCACAGTATTGTTTATTGGGCTGGGTGGTACATGGCCTCCTCTTGCTGGGAGGAGTCACCAGGCCTCGACATGCATCTTCAAGTTACCTGGTTTGGCCGAAGGACAATGTATTGGCCCCCCTGTTACAGATGGTGTCTCAGTTCGGTTTTGCCATGGTCTGCCTGATGCTTTAATTATTCAGCTAGGGGAAAATGATCTATCAGCTACAAAGGGGTCCGAATTACGTCTGGCCGTAACATAAAATCTCAGGATTCTCACAGCGAGAATTCCTCATACCGTGTCATTCTGGTTGGAGCTGTTGGAGCGTCAGGAATACAGAGCCACCAGGAAAAGTGGATTTGGCAAGAAGGTCTGCAAATGCACGAGAAAAGTCACTACGGCTTTGGGCAGCTCCATCATTAAGCATTCAAAAATTATTTTAGACAGGAGGCCTTATATAGGAAGGAAGTTCACCTCTTTGAATGGGGAATGGGTGTTTCGCTGTTCAGCAAACAGGATGCCCTGCTTTGTTGGCTGCAGGCTGGAAGGGCTCTCTCCTTCATTTGTTCTGTGGCAGTTTTGCACATCTGGGCAGATCCTTTTGGGGAGATGGGCCTATGTGCACACCTCCCCCGTTTGGGGACTCCCTTATGGGGTCTCGGGGTTTGAGCCATCACACGGTATGCCCAACTCAGGGGCTGTGTGCAAGCTCACCCCCAGGGTGACAAATGGTACCACTCAGTGGCTACCGCCCTTGCGATACCACTTATTCCCTTTCTCCCCATGAGGAAGCAGAAAGAACATCTTATAGCACATTTATGAAAGCCTATGATATGGCAGTGAAGACCACTAAGAAAGTGTTCTGTGTGACTACCATTGCGTCTGCAAACTTGCGCCCGACCCAACTATTGAGAACCATTTGCTCATTAACTACATTGCTGCAAGGCAAACAAAATAGTAGGGATAGCCATCTGCTGGTTGTCCCTGGCTGTGAGGCATTCGCAAGCTATTTCACAGATAAAGTCTTGTCGCTCTGCCAAGATCTTCTGACCACAATTGATGCAGTAAGGGAACTGGAAGCCCCTTGTCCATCTTCAGGTCCAGTCTTGGACCATTTTAGCTGGCTCTCACAAAAGGAAGTTGATAAGCCTACCATTTGCCCCCTTGACCCCTGTCCATCCTGGCTAGTCAAAGCCTGTGGGGATGGTATTTGGGTCCCCCTGGGAGAAATTATAAATTTGTCCCTTTCTTTGAGGACATTCCCAGTGGGATTGAAGGAGGCGGTGGTAACTTTAAAAAAAATCATTAGACCCCATGGTCTTAGCCAACTACTGCCCAGTTTCAAATCTATAGTTTCTGGGTAAGGTAGATGAGAGGGTGGTGGCAGAGCAGCTTCAGGTTTTATTGGATGATGCCTCCATTCTTGATCCTTTCCAGTTCAGTTTCCACCTTGGCCATGGGACGAAGATGGTGCCGGTTGCCCTCACAGATGACTTCCAGAGACATCTGGATCGAGGTGGGTTGGCACTGCTGTTATTAGCTCTAACAGCAGCATCTGACACAGTCAATTATGATCTTATGGCCCACTGCCTCACTGACATAGTAGTTTAGGAAACTGCCTTACAGTGGTTTTCCTCCTTTCTCCATGGTCCAGGGACAGAGGGTGGCGCTAGGTGAGACGGTCTCCCCGCAAAACCCACTAGAATGTAGAGTACCGCAGGGGGTGATCCTCTCACCAATGTTGTTTAACATCTCCATACTCTGCCAATTGCACTAGCTACCGGTTTGATGTAGTGGTTAAGTGAGCAGACTCTAATCTGGGAGAACTGGGTTTGATACTCCAGCCCTCCACTTGCAGCTGCCATAGTTCTGTCAGAGCTGTTCTTGAAAGAGCTCTCTCAGCCCCACCTACTTCACAGGGTGTCTGTTGTGGGGAGGGGAAGGGAAAAGAGTTTGTAAGCCACTCTGAGACTCTGAATGAAGGGCAGGGTATAAATCCAATCTCTTCTTCTACCAATTGAGTACCAGATCCATTTCAAGGTGCTGGTGTTGACCTTTAAAGCTTTATGCAGCCTGGGACCGACATATTTGTGGGACTGTCTCTCCCCATAGGTGCCCCAAAGAGCCTTACACTTTGTGGATAGCCATCTGCTGGTTGTCCCTGGCTCAAAAGATGCCTGCCTAGCCTCACCAGGGCCAGCACTTTTTTGGCCCTAGCCCCAGTCTGGTGGAACATTCTTCTGATCGAGATCAGGGCCCTGTGAGACCTGTTACATTTTCGCAGGGCTTGCAAAATGGAGCTGTTTCGTCAGGCTTTTGATCGAGGCAGCGGACATCTACCAGCTGGCCTCCCTATTATTGCTCAGCCCTGGCCACTCATTTCCCAGCTGTAGGAGTTGAAACTGAATATACTGCACTGCCCACTTTAAATGTTTTTAATTGGTTTTACTGTATTAATTTTAAATTGTTATTTATTGTCTGCTTGACTTATTTTAAGATTGTATCAATTTATTGTTGTGAGCCGCCCTGAGCCCGCTTGCGAGAAGGGCAGGATATAAATCAAAATAATAAATACATAGATTTGTTACTCTTGGGTTTTCCCTAGCAGGCAGGCTGAGGGGCGTGTTATCAAGCAGCACGTGAGATGCTCTATGTTTGGATCCACCCCCATGCGTCGCCAATGCTTCATGGTCTGTAATCAATAAAAGTTGTGGCTCATTTTATTCCAAAAGTCGATGTGGTATAATTTGTTACGTTGTGCACGACCTCTCTTCACTAAGCCCTGGGCCTGCAATCAGACCCTCCAAGTGGCATAATAGATAAAAGGTGCTCTGAGCTTACAGGGTGGTGTACACTTTTGAATCAGTTGTTGTAATTCAACCTGTCCTATCTCTTTATTAGGCTTCTACAGAGAGGGGAAGAGGACCGCACTGATTTAAACAGAAACGTTTTTGACAACTTTACAGGAGGGTCAGATTTCTAAATGTGGATTTGTTATTCAACTGCCAAACTTTCAAGAGGAACACCTGTGCATTTAACATCTCTCAGCCCTTTTAAAGTCAAGGGTCCTTTCTAAACTTCCACTTTTTTTCACAGGAACTCTAATTTCTTCCCTTCTCCTTGCCAAATTCCAGTTCCTTTCTCTCACCCACCATTTCTACTTTCAGGAGGAGTAGTGAAAACAAAAATTGTTTGCGCTATCAGGAATGGGACTAACTATGCCTGATATCTTGAAGGAGCTGATCTTTATCCTGAGTATATCCGGGGGGAGGGGGGGGGGGATTGTCTTCGCTTTTGAGAACCTGGGTAGTAATGGGGAAAACACTGAACTGCTGGATTTGTGCCCAGCATGCTGTACTAAAAGGAACTTTTGGGAACTTTGTATTATACAGAATAAATTACAGTCCAAAATAAGGTTATGAAAAGGTAGAATGGAGGAATTCCTATCAAACATAAAATACTGAGGGAAAATACACTTACATATCTGTCAGATAAGGTATTGTTCCCTCCAAAATAACAACAAACTGCCAAAAGATTCTCTCATCGTTTCTCCTTGCAGTTTTTCAGCCACTGCCATTAGGGTACTATCTGTGTTAGTCTGAACTTGACATTATTATGTTATTCTTAAAAATAATCTTTGGCGGTTCTTTAGTTTTCTTTAATGAATGCAAGTAATTCTAGCTTGGATAGACTTCAGTGTGCCTAAAATTATTGTTCTGGGGAAGCTGAAAGCCTTTAGCCTCATGATTCAACATCCCCCGAAGCATTCTAAGATTGTGATGCATGGCCTATGATGATTCACTGCTCATTCTATTTCACTCAGTGAGTCTGGGGAAGGAGAAAGAAAACAGATTGCTTTGTAGTGTAGGAACTCATAAGAAGATTCTCTGGAGACTAACACTGAGCCTACAGTTACTTGGGAGTACTTAAAAACTGAGAATTTGAAACATTTTTCCTAACTTACCTGAAGTTTAACCAAGTTTGTACAAGTATACTTGTAGCACAAGAGCAAAAGGTGTCCATGCGCACTGATTTATTTTAAAGATCGCAAATAAAAATTACTTTGCAGAAGCCTATTTCTGCTTTATGTAGTATGGTACATGGAGGAAAATGTTTTATCTATTGACAGGGAAACTGGACACTACAGCCCAATTTGCAAATGCTACAGTTAGAAAAAAGTGGTTTATATGAGAAAGAATGAATCCCTCAAGCAAGACATGACTGAGGATGTACGATACAGTTATAAAGGAATAAATATGCAGTAAGAACCTGATCTGGCTGTACTTGGAATCAATTGGAAACAATTTCTAGTGCAATTAATTAATAATAATAAAAAAAGAACAACTACACACTCCCTTTCCTTACCCGGTCATATTCAACCTTGGCTTTGCTAAGCATCTCTAGGATATCAATTGACCTGTTTTCACTGCAACCATTAGTTCTGCTTGGGCTTTTTCTGTCCTGTGATCTCCGAGCTTCTTCCTGTACCACTCTATAACAGAGGAGAAAACACTGTACATGATTTGTAACTTTATTATGCATGAAGTTATATACAGGAACACTCTATTCAAATTAAAAATCTGAATACGTGCTTGACGAATGCTGCGTTCCAAAGCAGAAAACATAACTCCATAAGTATCAGGCTATATAACTAATAGCTCACGGGAAAACCAAAAGGCGCTATCATAACAATCACAGAAGATGTCAATCACTCCACAGCTCTTTTTCCAAGGATGCTGGGACAAATGAACTCCTTGTGATACAGTTTCAGAAGGTAGCCATGTTGGTCTACAGTGGAACAGATAGATTCAAGTCCCATAACACCTTAGAGATCAATAGGATTTTGGGGGTATAAGCTTTTTAGAGTCAAAACTCCTTTTGTCAGATATGAGTTGGAACAGAGATCTCTGTCCTTATATCCCAGTCAGAAGGTGGGAGGGGTATTGCAGAGAAGGAATTCAGGATACAATACACATAGTAATTAATTTGTTTAGAGCAGAGAGGAAACCCCTGGAGGCAGAAAATTAGCATCAGTAGTGAAATAAGGATCTTATATGTCACTATTCAGCCCGGGGGGGGGGGTGTTCATTGTTCTAAACTTGTAAATGAACTCAAGCTCAGCGAGGAACAGGAGATTACTGAACTTGAGTTCATTCACAAGTTCAAAATGGATCCCCCCCCAGGACTGAATAGGGACACAGGGTTCTTATCTCATTGTGTGTATAAAGTGCAGTCAAATCATAGCTGACTGCAGCAAGGGGCTTTCGAGGCAAGTGAGAAGCAGAGGTGGTTTGCCATTGTCTTCCTCTGTAGTCTTCCTTTGTGGTCTCCCATCCAAGTACCAACCCTGCTTAGCTTCAAAGGTCTGGCAAGATGGAGCTATACCATGCTGCCTTCCTTCTCTCTCATCTCGCGATAGATGGTAATTCACAGCTCCTCTTTCCTACCTTCTTGCACAGTCAACCACAGTTTAAACTAACTCTAGTTACCCATGACATATGAATGCAGGTGTATGTATTAACCAGTTAGTTTTAACACCACCACCCCGTTAACCAAGATATAAATTTTCATATGTTATGGATTATCAGATGTAGTATTCATATAAGAACAAAACAGCAGGCAGTTTGTTCATGTTTAAATGCTGCCTTTGTCTGTTGATCTGAACCAGAGTTTGCAGTTAACCAAAACCTGAAACCATAGTTGAAGCTGATTATGGAATCAGGAGCATTGCCTGTGTACTGGCCTATCATGTTTCTGGAGTTTTGCAGTAGATGGTTAAGCCTGCTGCTCATTTTACTTGTTTACTTCTACAGCGCTGTTTTCCATGGCAGAAGTGGTTCTCCACTGTGCAGCCCATTTACTCCAATACTAGGTGCTTCTGTTCATAGAAGACTATGTTTTTTTAATGAGCTGGAACTGTCCAACACCAGAGGATTACCTCTGCAAATGGACAAAGAAGCAGAAGCAAGGCACAGGATCTGCCAGAAATTTAGTTTACATTTGAAAGGCTTTAATAAGTCAGAGCTCATTTCATCAGATGCATGAAGTGATCATTTATTAGGCAGACATATTTATACCAAAAGCTGCAAACTACAAAAAGACTGTGAGGGGAGAAATGTTACAAAGGGTTTAAAGCAAGATCCAATAAAAAAGTAATCAATCCAGTGAGAGTGAAGACCACTCCCAACTGTAGTAGTAGTAGTACAAACAAAATCAGGTCTAATCTAAGAAAGTATAGGGTAGAATATGATAAGCAGACCCAATTAGAAATATATATACTTGTAGCATAACCAACTAACATCTGTAATGGAGAGAATATGCTATCAACACCTACAGCGAGCAGTTCTTGTTCACACCAGGGTAGGGTGGGGATATAGTATTAAGCTTTAGGATTCAGCAATTTCAAGTTGGGATTCTCCACTTGAAGTTCTTCTAAGAGTCACTGATCACCTACAGATCAACAACAGAATGACTTGGAAGATTAAAATCTTCATTTGCTTCTGAACACTGTAATTTTTAATGTCAGATTTATGTCTGTTCTTTGGTTTGCGTAGGGATTTACTGTTTATCCAAAGTAGAGAGTAGAAAGGCATCGTTGACACACAATAGGCAGGTATTACATTGGAGAATGAGACCAAGATGGTACAGCTAATGTTATTAGGTCCTGTGATAATATTGTTTGAATTTCACCCTGCATTTTCCATATTACCCATATTTCATAACCTACTTTGCCTATCTATCTACACTTGTGAGTGGTCCTCACCCACTCAAATTGTGACTGGATCTTGTTTTACACTGGCCTGTTTTCTAACATTGCCCTGCACCATCACAACTGCTGCTTACAGCTTTTAGTATACGTATATTGGATAAACACTTTATGCATTTCATGAAGTGAACTTTCACCCATGAACACTTATTCTGGAATAAAAAGTTTTTGGATCTATGATTAAGTCTTGATTTCTGACCTGCCTGTGAGGGAACACAAATGTTCTGCGTGGACTTTCATAAAATGAGATCTCATTGTTAAGTGGTGCTTGTTCTAAATACAGAATTAAGGAAATCTGAAAACAAGGCAGTATTGCAAAAAATGGCATTATATAATGTGACAGAAATGTGATTGATAGCAAGTATGCACAGTTTCACCACCAGTACTATAAAACCAGGCAAGCAATACTGAAGCTTGTACTTACTTAGCCATGAGTTTTGCTATTCGATGACAGTCATTCTTATCATAGAACCAGATACTGTAAATTGACACTAGAAAAAATATTTTTAAAAGGTCACCATAAAATTATATAAAAGAATTCCAAGTAAAAACCAAAAGAAAGCAGGTTGCTTAAGTTACTAATTGATATCTCACCATAATTTCTCCAATAAAAAGAAATATTACCATGAAAGTCCAAATACTCATGAAAGCAATAACAGTAGATAATAAAACAAATATTTGCTTAAGGAATTACACTTGCTAGTATTGTTTAATACAAATTAGCCACATTAAAAACAAAACATTTTTCCAAGCAAAACTTGAATCTTCAAGCGTAAAAAAGTTGCATACCCAAAGCTTCCACAGTTGACAGGTTAATCAGAAGTAAAAGATAACACATGTACTTAAGACAGTATAGAACATTAAAGAAAAATACAGTGCCACTCAACAACTTCAGTCCATTGATAAACATACTAAAACTATGAATCACTGCATTTATTGCTCAGGAGCCATGATACCGTGTTTCCCCGAAAATAAGACACTGTCTTATATTTATTTTTTCTCAAGAAGACACACTAGGGCTTATACCACAAATGCATAGAAATCCTGCTAGGGCTTATTTTTGCGGTAGGTCTTATTTTCAGGGAAACAGGGTAGGTGTTTTTTTAAAAAACAACAACAACAACATAATCTAGTCACAGACCTTCACAACAAACTTGACATTGATTGATCTCTTACCACCATTTCTTCAAGAAAAGTAATATCACTATGATATTCTCAATATTCATTAAATAATAAAACAAATATTTGCTATTCAAGGTTGTGAATGAACATTACAACTCTTCTTTTGAATATCTAGTTCTTATTGGTACACTAGATTCAAAATTAATCGTCATTTTAAGGGCACGATCCACATTTGAATTAATGGGGAAATTATTTATTTGCAATTCCATTACCACCCATAGTACTATATTCTTATTAGTATGCCTTTATTCAAAGATCTAATTCTTCCGCCTCAGCAAAAAAAAAAAAAGGAGCTGCTTTTCTACTGCCATTCTTCCCACCCATGGGGCACTAGTGAAGCCAAGCACATAGAACTTTACAACTCTGACTGACCAAGGGAGTGCTTTTTTTTTTGCATAATCTAGATAAGATCTTTTTACACACACACACACACAATAATAAAACCTTAGCTCTTTTAGGTTCAAAAGGATCAGAACCCTTATGGCATTTTGGACTACAGGGAGGGGAAAGTTAGGATTCAGATGCTTGTAAACCAAGTTTCAGTATTGTTGACACCATAAGCAAGTTGGGATTCAGCAACCAACTGCCTCCCATCTGCCTTTTAAAGAAAAAACGTTAACTCATCTCAAGATACAATAGCTTCTGGATATCAATTAGAATGTTCAGCAATTGTCAGACCATTTGGGAAGGTATCTCATTTCTAACTTAAAAATGAATATTTTTCTGCATACCTGGGGAAGCTTGGGTATACAGAAACCACGTTTGTGGATGGTTTCGTTTCACTGTCACACTGACAGGCATTTAACTGTTACTTTATTACTAGAGAGAATTACAATGTTATTAGGATAAATCAGTAAATTCACTTACAGGCTTTCCATAATTAGGGCCTCAAAAAAACACATCTCCAAAAATAGGTCAGATTCTCTATCTCAGTAAATACATTTTTCACTTGCTTGGAAAACCACTGGTAAGTTGTATTATTTTTTTACTTTGTAAGGTGCCTCAAGCAGGTCTCTGGAGATGTAGCATACACATTTCTCTATATAAACCCTACCAAAACTATTAAAAATTATTTATCTCACAGAATGAATGTTATCCTAAAATAAGCCTGGGGAAATTTTGGATACTTAGAAGACTTCAAATAGCGCAGAGATTTGCTTCAAGAACAAATGTTTCATTTATGTATATTGAATGTGCTCCCACACAAAGTGTGAACAGCCAACAAATAGCACGCAAACAAGTAAATACAATAGATTCTGCAGTTGGCAGATTTTCCAAGGTTGTCAAAATTGTTTTCTTAGATGTTATATAGAGCAGTGCATTATAAGATTTACATGTAAGCTCTTTCAGAACTCTTGGGCAACTTCCACTATATCTAGCAGTATTCAAGTACCAAAGACAGAACGACAGGATTTCACTCATCCAACCACTTCATTAAGGACCTTGGCTATCTAAAAACATAGGGTTTAACACCAAGGTCACAATGAGAACCGTGGATTGCATTCTCATTGTAAAACTTAACAGCAGAAATCAAAAGGCCATCATGATAATTCTACCATTTTAAGAATGGCATCAAACACTGATTATAACAGGTATAGGCAAATCACAGAAGTGTATAGCATTTCAATGTTTTTCTTTTTGGAGAAAATGCAAAACATGTTGCAAGCCAATACTTCCCTCAAAGCCTCATTATTTTTTACAGGAGGCTTACCACATGTGTATTTTAAACACATAATTATTTTATTACTACTTCTAACAGTAAAGTGGGAGGCTCAGTAATCAGGAAAGCAACAAAACCAAGCTAATCACAGACAAGAGAGGATTTTCTGCATACTTATATTTAGGGAGTAGTATGCAGAAAAACAATATTGCAGAGAAAAAAACAGGCATTTTTTTTAATGAAGATTGAGAATGCTCCAGGAAACATGGAATGGTGAATGCAACTGAGAGCAATTTGGGAGGGGAGCAGAGGGGAAAAAGGAAACGTCCTGCTCAAGCAGTTTCTGTTATCACCAAGAGAAGGGTCTATAACAGACATCTAAATGGGAACAGCAAAAAGCAGAGGCAAAAACTGAAGAGGCAGGACAGGTTTGGACCAAAGAACCAATATGGAAGGATATTTAAATTAAAAGTTGAAACACAAGATTAATGAACTCTAAGAAATGTTAAATTACAGTAGACACAGAAAGTTATTTATGCCTTTTCCTGCCCCAGTTCTAGGCCTTTAGTCTGAGAAGGGTAAAGAGATTTTGTATTGTCACCTCTCCTGCCAGCAAAGTTCCCCCTTCACCTGAACACTGTACCTTTCATATTACTCCAAATTTCCACACATGTTCTGTCATCCTGTACCAGCCATTTATTTTGTCAGATGTGTTACAGTAATCCAAGGTACCTACAATTTCTACTGAGTTCCCTCACTAGGAGGAACAAGTGTTAAGGAGGAAAAGGCTACGGTTAGATGGCAAAATGTAAGAGCAGCCTAGAAAGACAGCTTAATGGAATAAACAACAGTCAGATAGCAAAATTGTTCAAAGCTGTCCACTGAAGCAGAAATAGGCCTGCATCCAAAAGTTAACCCTGTCTGACAACATATCAAATAAGTCAGTATTTCCTATCAGCAATGAGCCTGAAGGAGTTGCCCTGGATACCAATCAGAACCATTTAACATGAAAGGCACGTTACCAAAGTAGCCCCAAAGATTACCCATAAGTCAAGAGCTCTGTGTTTAGAAACAGACATGCCATAACTTGAAGATACTCTCTTCCTAACATCCAAGGACAGAGCCATTATTTACTCTGCAGTGCTCCTAATTACCCTATAGTCAAAATGAAAAAGTGATATAGTTTAATTCACACATTGTTGGATTTTCATCACTCATTTTACTGCAATTCCCATTTTTAAAGCTGAAACCCATTTAACACATCATTGCAAGTTCTCCAGTAAGATTTTTATTTGTTCTTTTAAACAAAACCAAAAGTGCCCCAAACATAATTTTACCACAACTTAATCTGTGGCGAACAACTATTATTCTTAAATTGAGTGACCAGTTGCTTTTCCTAGTTTTCATTTACAACAGTCATCCATAGTCAGTAAGAGATTTTTTTCTGTAGTACTAAATGTACCTGATAGTGGAAGTTCAGTGTACAATGGATGTTATTTTATCTTTGTAAAATAACAATGAGAAAAATTTCATTAGTTCAAGGGTACAGCCCTCACGTAGAGCACATGTTAGCCATTTCAACCGAGGCCTGGAGCCTTCAATTTAAAAAGGGAGAAGGGTTCAAATACCCAGGTAACAAGGTACACTACCTATTTAACTGCCACGCTAACCACTTAGTTAAATCCATTAAAAACTGGTATTTTTTCACTAAGACTAGCTAAAGGAAAAAAATAACATGCTTGAACACACTGCTTGCTAGCTAAAATGACCAATGTTAATCTAGCATACAAACACATAATTTGACAATTTAAGTTGAAGAAACAAATTAAAAGTGGAATGCCAGAAAAAAGAATGAAATGCCAGAAAAAAAGGGGTGGGGGTGGAATGCCAGAAAAAACGATTCTGGACAGGAAAGCTTCAGATATTAGGATGGTGAAAGAAAACACATGCCTAAAGTGGATATCAAAGCCAAGTACTAATGGATTTGCCCTAAACAAAGCTAGTTATCTAAGACAGACAGGACAGAGATAAGTACTTTGCAACAGAAACTCAGAACAAGAAAGTGAATGGTGATAACACATTAGCTTGTTGGATCACACTGTTCTACATATCTGGCTGCCCTCAGCTTAAACTCCATTAAAAATCCTAAATGCAATTTTACCATTACTCCCTACCGAAATAGCAACAGCAGACTCATTCCTTATCTTGCCAGAAAGCTAAGTTAAAGCAGTTGTTAAAGATTCTTTCCTCTTGTATGACCAAAACACATGCCATTCTGACAAACGTGGCAATATCCAACAGGTGATAGTTCTTAAATCTGCTGTACACACTGATATTTTTACTCAAGGAATAAAGAGAGAGCCAGGCTACCAATTTGAATTTTACAAAGGAATCCGTTGTTATAGCAAAGAGAACAGCTAACTTGTATTTTAAGTACACTCTTCAAGGAGTAAATCGTCTGTGCTGCACTCAACTGGAAAAAAGGAAGCACACTAGCAAGCAAATAGGCCAGGTGTGTGTATGTGAGGGGAATACAGATGTTTCTTCAGATCTGTCTGCCAAACCCATCTTTTAGCACCATGGAAACTAGTTCTGTACATCAAGAGGAAAATATCAGATACAAAGGGAAAGTTGTAAGCGAAACAAATCTGGAAACCTACTTCTTAGAGACATTTACAGGTAAGTTCAAAATTGTTCCACATATTTTCGTAATTGAGCCCCTGAACTACTTTAGTCAACTCTGCATCTATTCATCCTTAGACTACTAAATATATGATGTTTGACTTTCAAGCCTTTTATGAACTAAAGATAGGCTAGTAATCCCATAAGAAACTAAGGCAAATTAAGGTTTGTTTTTTTAAAATTCACAGTCATTTTCTGTTTATGCTGTGGAGTGGTTCCCCCACACACACCTGCCATCGTTGAGCTGTACGCCTTCCTATTATGTAGACTAATAACTCCAGTTCTACTAGAATAACAATTTGTGTAATTATCAAAGAAATCATTCTCCACTTAGTCATTTACAAATAAAAGATTGGAGTTTCGTACCAGTCTTTCCCACCATTTTTGAAGTTAGTTTGGTGACTTTTTCTCATCACTGATTAAAGGATACGTGGACAACTATGTTGAATTAAAATAACTGATTTTAACAGATTTAAATAACGGTTTTTAAAATTGTAATTGTTATATCCTGAAAAACCCTATGCTTGAAAAAAACAGGAATTATTTTAAAGCACCTCACTGCCGTTCGCCCTTCTTTAGAAACAATGGCAAAGCTGAAGAAAATGTTTTCATGAGCAGCCACAGAAACATATTAGGGTCAGTGAAGGGGCAACTGAGTTTAGATTCAAGGAGATATGCTTAAAGCATTAACATTGTACTTAGAAGACTATAGCCACATTCTGGTAAGAGTTATTTTAAAAATGTATATCCCATCTTCTCATCATGTTGATGTTCAAGGTGGTCTGCATAAAAATTAATATCAACAGAAGGTCTCAGTACGGTCCAAAATCCAAATTTACAGGTGTAACTTTGAAGTGATCTCCATGGAATTTTGTTGGGATTCTAATGTCTAAGGAGAATGGATGCTCAGAGGCAGAACCACTACTACCCTTTTTTAAGGAGTTTGGGAGAAATATGTTAATTGTAAAATAAGAGTCAGTAAGAGTGAAGAGGATGGAGCAAGTGAAATGCAAGAGTCCAAAATTGTAAAATGCAAGGTGAATACATTTTGAACTACACACAAACTAAGAGCAGCTACCAAGTATTAGCATTACTACAATGCCCTTCATAAACAGGACCCAGTACTACCACAGTACTAGGTCTCTCCTTTTACGTTAAAAGTCAATGGAGATAGTATAAAGTGAAGCTGATGTCTTCGTAAAAGCTCCAAAGGGTGTAAGCATTCCTCAGTTGCATCTGCAATCAAACAGCCCCCCTTTTGCTACAACTAAACCATTAGAGAGAGCAACAGCTATTTAAAATGTTTTAGTTCAGTCAGAACTCAGATGTACTTCTGTTGTATGTTTTGCAATTATAACTATAAAAAAGGGAAAAGTTTAAACAGCTGTAAGTAAATTTTCTCTTAAAGTGCACAGTAAATTTCAATCCTGCCCCTTTGAGTCTTGATTTAGTTTCCTTTATACAGCTCTTGTTCCTCTTAAATTCCGTGGTTTAAATTTTAAAAATGGTCACCTATGATGCTATGTTATGTATTTTATAATCTATTTTTAAAATCTTTTTAATATAATTTAGTTTAGTTTTTTTGTTAAACTTTCTATTTCTATATTTTAACTGGAGTTTTTAACTTGTATATTTGTATACCTGAATAATGTTTGTTTTTGTGAACTGGATCTGGTCGTGGACTGTAATATAATTTTAAAAAATCAAATCTTCCAATTTTTATATAGCTTTTGCACCCTAACAAAAAAATTTAAAGACAGGAGACTAAAGCCTTGAGTAGAAATCAGTAGGAAGGCAACTTCTAATGGCTGATAAATAATTTATTCAGTACTGTCCCCCAACAATGCATTTTGTGCATTTCTAAAAATTTTGTTCCACAGAAATGAGAAATTATACCTCATTTTTTCATCAGATTCATATTTGGTACTATGACTTCTGAACAAAACTGCAAGACATTTCCCCCCAGTGACCAAGACATATTGGGCAGAAATGTTTAACACCCCTTTTTAAAATTTAAATTGTTATAATGTCTGAGAAAATTCATATATGCTATTATTGAGATCATGCACTAATAATTGTGGACCATTTCCTCAGCTGTTGCCTCCGGCTCGATAATTATCCGAGCAATTAATAAAATACAACTCATTTTGGAAGTGTGTAATACAATGTGAGCACCATGAAATCCTCAGTTCACATTTCACCTCAGCAACAAGAGCCAATGCAGATAGTGCTTAAGGGACTAGAAGCATCAGCAGCACTACCTTTCTGCTTGCCCCAGGTCCTCTCCAGCAGAAAGCAGGAATTACCGTCCTGGGCCTTAAGAATGGCTATGACTTATGCTGCAGCACCCATGAAACTTTAGCCCAGTTTAAAGATGATTCTGGTGGGTAAGAAATTACCCATGCAGTGTTACACATGCAAGCCCATTACACATGAAATATATGTTAGCATATTGGCACAATGGCCACTAAGCAGGGCCGGCTCGCTCACTAGGCATTTGCCTAGAGTAAGCCGACCCTTGGGGTGCCAAACTGCACCCGCCCCCTGCCAAAAGCCCCCCCCCCGGAAGCGAGGAGGGAGGAAACGCCCCCTCGCCGCTGCGCTCGGGGCCTGTCCCGAGGCGCAGGTGGCCTGCAGGGCAGGGAGGAGGCGGATGGCGCCGCCTGAAGGGCCCAGCGGCAGGGCGTCTCAGGTAGGTGTGCGTGGTGCATAGAGGGGGCTGGAGCAGACCTGCTGCTGCTTCCTCCTCCGAGACAGGCCTGCTCGGACCGGACGACTCCTCCACACCGCCCTCAGTGAGTCTCCTTGGCGCCGCCCCCGGGGGAGCGAGGGGACGGGGCGCACGCGGCTGGGGGGGTCCCGGTCCCCCCGGGAGGAAGGAGAGATAGGGGGAAGCAGGCAGGGGGGGAAGAAAAAACAGAAGGGCTGCCCTCCGAAGAGCCTTGTAGCCCCCTCTCCCCCACTGCCCGATGCGCCCCGCTTAACACCCGCCTTGAGCGCCGGAGAGGCACACGGCGGCGGGGGGGAAGACACAAGATGAGGGAGGGCGCCACAAGGCAGCCTCGCCTGGGGGGCCCGTTACTTTCGCCTAGGGCGCCAAAAAACCTCGGGCCGGCCCTGCCGCTAAGGCTACAGATCTCTATCGTGCTACACGTGCACATGTGGCAGCTAAGATCCCAATTTAAACATGACATCAGGTGTATGCAAAGAGACATAAGTAAATTCCTCTTGCCCACCAGCAGCATATTTAAACTGAGCCATAGTTAAACTTCACTGGGATTTGAAGAAAGTTTCAAATATGATTGGTACTAACCACAGTTAACTCAGCAACAGTGCAAGCCTTACATACAAACAGCCTTAGATGAGCTTTCATTGTCTTAATATTATTCCCACATCTGAAACATGGGGATAACCCTAGCCTATCTTTTAGGAACATTGTAGGTGCTAATGAGAAAGTATGCAAAGTGTTATGAATACCTGAAAAGTGATGTATCTGGGTTGTTGGGTTTTTTGTGATCTCTCTAACTTCTTACTCCAAGTGTACTTGGAATGTTAGTTAAGCTTTGTTGTATTGCTAACAGATGTTCCAGCTATAGGAATGTAAAGTTTGTGGTTTATACATTTTGTGCAAATAAATGTATTTAATTATGCTGTAGTTAGCAGGTGGGGGGGGGCAGCTTGACAAGCATTCAAATTGAAATTTAAGCCGTCCTACATGCCAATGAAGTGATACTAAATTAGTTGGATGAAGAAAAGAGGAAGCATTGCTATCTAGTATCTACTTGGAAGGTCTCCCTTGGTTTTACATGATTCATACATGAGCCCTACTTCTCACAACATAACATGAAATGGTAAAACGACTTCAGAATGCACTTGACAATGTCCCTCAATACAATAAAAATTCCAAACATAGAAGACTAGACATCAAGTTTTTTAGCCCTTTTACATATGCATATTTTTTATAATTTTATTTTTATTTTCTCAAAAGAAAGTTGGGATACAGAAGGAAAAAGGGGTTTGGGGAAATAGGAATCCATCAAAAAATTTCAAATGTCATGAATATCACGTGCGCACATTTTTTTGTGAGGAAGTATTTAATCGTATGAACCTTCATACTACAGTGGTATCCCAACATGTTTACTAGCTCTTTTGCTGTTTGTGAATGCTTGGTTCAAGATATTTTCAATGAGCCTTGAGTAGCATCTTTAAGTACACACCCTGAAGGGCATGTTTTTAAATATATTACAGACTACCTGCTATGCAGCAATAGTTCACATCATGTTCCTCATCCACTCGCATTTGACATTAACTTAGGCCATCACACTTGAAGAATGCTATCATTCCTCATTAACTAACAAACTGAGACAGATGTTCCAAGTTAAGATCAGACAGAGTATGCAAACAGTCACTCTTCAGGAGGTTGAGAATAGCTATTACTTCACACTGCTTATTAGCACAGGTCTGAGCAGGTCACAATGTATGTTTTGACCTAGATAACCCTCTATGGTCTGAATCCCTCCTATCTAAAGGACTGTCTCTCCTTTTGTATGCCAGTAGCTAACAACTTCTTCTCAAATGGAGGTTCATTCATACTGGCCTGTTCTATAGTTTTGGGCAACTGCTCTAATTCTTTGGAATGGGTTGCCATTAGAGGCTAAGTGTGTGCTGTCTTGGGTGAGTTTCAAAAGAGGGGGCAGGAAAGCCTATTTTTATTTGATGGACTGTTTTAATAAGGGATATTGTTTTGGTTTGCTATATGAGCCCCTTCAGGAAAGGAGGTTAGTAAGTAAATAAAATAAATTTCACTCAGGCTGTGGTCACACGAGCAGTTTGCCACGATATAGTAGCTTTACCATTGCAGATTTAAAGAGCACAATCAGATGACAACATCTGCCTTCTGTGTCCCAGTCATCTGCACCCCATGCTGCCCCACTTTGAAAGCAGAGTAATCAGGCACCGGGGGAAAGTCCAGTGTTTACGAATATCAGTGCTTCCACTCCACTTTCCCCGACATCTGAATGCTCCTGACGTGAAAGGAACCCAGAAGGGAAGTCAGAACCTGCAGATCTGTTTCTGCTGCTGGGTTGTTGTTTTTTGGGGAGTTGCGGCCTATATGCACACATGCACCCGCCTGCATAAAAAAAACAACTGGGCACGGCTCTCCATGGTTGAGACAATGCATTAATGTGAACACCTGACCACCAGATAAGCCTACGGGGAAACTGCCCCTGCGGTGTTCCCTCTAAGCTGAGTTAGTGTGAGCTAGCTAATAGTTTTTTAGCCTTCAGCTCACAGATTTTTGTCTTAGCTCAGGAAAGATAGCTCCTGAACAAACTGATTTATACAGTAGCCAAATTGCTCGCTCATGACTTTAATGCCAGTCGCTCACAAAGTAGAATTTTTGCTCACAAGACTCCACAGCTTAGAGGGAGCATTAGCCCCAGGGTGTGTTGCCTTGTTGGTCTGCCCCGCAACACTTTAAACTGGTGCAGTTAGAGGCATGCCCAGATCACAGCAAGCCTCCAGTGTGACCGCAGCCTCAAAGCGCAGCATGTTGTGAACATACACTAGTGCCAAGAATCTTTGGTTAGTTACTGTTGTACCCCAAACAGCAGAAAAACTGCAGGACAATCAGGAAAAAAAAAGTAGTCTCCATCAACTCTTCAAGTTTATACTCACAATTAGCATTTCTATAGAGAAGAAAAGGTTCGTGCAGTTGAAACTCTAGGTCTTTGTTTACAGGCTCAACCAGGTTATGCATGTTCAGTCGATTCACAATTGTGAAGCCATGATAAGGAGAAGCAGATCTGTTATTTCAAGGAGAACAAAAAATATCTGAGTAATAGCAACCGTGTATATTTTGGAAAATAACCTGCTTGCCGAAAAATCAATAATCTGGTGGTAGTACTTCAACAGAGAATGTTATGCAATGGCTGCATTAGAACCCAAGATATATAGCCATACCAGAATACCAAGCACAAAGCAATGCTTAGCACAATTACCCACTGTTATGTAATAGTTCAGGGCTACTTTTTTTTGGCAGGGGAGAGTAGGCTTTTTTTAAAAAGTACATTGATTATCAAATCCTATGAAGTTAATCCAAAGATACTGTCCACATTCTGATGTGGTAGTAAGCCACAATTAAAATCCAATTTGCTGTGGCTGGCATGAATATGGCTTTCCTCATTTAAAAGAATGCAGAACTGCATATATTTTTCCAACACCAAAAAGCAAATTTCACATACTCTCCAACCAAAAAAATAAATTAATCCCTTTTGGAAAATTTTATATCAGTACAAACTAACGTGCACAGTATAACAGTAATAAAGTTTAAAAAATTCCATAAGACGTACATGTTTGTACTGGTAACTTTCTGAACTACTGTCATGATATGACAGCTCTGCTCAATTCTCACAATTTTCATAACTGGCAAATCATACTTGATTATAAAAAGAATTATTAACAGCAAATGTAACACGGGTCTAACAGGGGAAAAGTACAACCAGGCCTAAAACACAGGAATGGCTGTTTAAGGTTTTGGATGTGATAAAAATTGTTATTTTGAGTGACAAGGCACACTGGAAATAGTGCAAGGGTTACTGTAGATTTGTATAATAAAGAGCTTCTTTTTATCAGACTCTGTAACTATCATTTTAGATACGTTAAGTGAGAAAGGTAATCTGTTTCCGTAATACAAAATGTTTTGTGACTGAGGGATAGTAGCTATTTGTCTGTATAAGATATAACTTGTTTGCTTATTTCTACTGAAATATGTTTTGTGTCCAAATGCTCTTTTAAAATAAACTACCACAAAAGCAACACTGTATCTTGTATACAACATACTGCATAATGGGGGGAAAAGGCTGAAAACATATTTTAGGCCTACGCTGTCTTCCTGAATATGAGCACTACAAGCAAAATGCATGTTCATCTGTTATGTATACAAATACGAATACAATACCTTTATTGGCATAAAACTGTTATGTATACATGTTTTTTTCTTGCATAAGAATAGAAATCTGCCTATTATTAAGTGCTGCAAGAAGTCAACCAAAATTAATGCAATTTAAAATATTTCTTATGACCAGAAAAGATAAACATAGGCTATAATCAAGCACCAGGTTAAGCATGCTCTCTCACTGAAGTTAACAGGTCTGAAGTGCCAATAACAGTCAAACACACAAAACTCATTTCAATAAATCAGATTCTCTTTGTTATTGTAATTCTATTAGAACAGATGGACTAACAGCCTGAGCTGGCATGTCAAAAATAATTAAAATTCAACTGAACTCATGATTCAAGCGGTAGAGATCTGGAAATAGCATTTGTAGAAGGCCCAAAGGCATTACAACACTGTCAACAGGGAGAGTAATGTTTTAGCTTGAACTTATCTTTGTTAGACTTCTAAAAAGGTTGCAAAAGAAATCTGATAAAGGCATGGTATTTTTCTTGTTGCCTAGAAGAAACTGGAGGCTTTATCATCACTGCTAGCATTAAGCATAAAATATTAATAAGAAAACTGGTTAGGTTCTAACTGAATCCTGCAATTATATTTACATATGGAATCCAGCTGGTCTTGGGCATTGCAAAATTTACTTGTGAACGCTATACTGAACCAAGACAGACCACAAAGCATGTATCTCTAGTGTTTTCCTGACAGCTCAGCAACCTCAGGAAATGGGCCACTGTACCATCTGCAGCTTCCAAGGAAATCTGAATCCAAATTGTCTATAGGTAGCCCAGCATAGATGTTGCAGTGACATAACGGTAATCACATCAAACACTGAAGTGAGGATTAATGGCTTTAGCCACCAGACAGGCTGTGGTCACACACACTAAATAATCCACTTTCAATGCACTTTCCAACTGGATTTTTACTGTGTGAACTGGCAAAATCCAATTTGAAAGTGCACTGTAAGTGGACTGAAAGTGGATTATTTAGTGTGTGTGACCGCAGCCACAGAGTAGCTAAGATGCATACATATTCACTGTTTATTTCTGCCAATCCAACCACTGCAGTAGGTCCAACCCCTGAATGATGGTGACATTTCTGTATTAAAAGTAAGTGTAACATCAGACATCCTTTAGAGATGGGTATTTTTTAGCAGCTTCTCCCACAGGTCACAAGACCTGTTGACCACTGTGATCGCTATAAAAGAGCACTCACGTTTCAAGACTGAGAAAGTCTATGTGCATTGCACACCACTAACTTCCAGAGCTCAATGGTGGGAAACGTAGCAACAGTCAATAAGATTAGAAACACACATTCATGATTCTGTATTTATGAAGGGTTAAAACAAGAAACCTTACCATGTATTAGTGATTACTTTCCTTCTACCTCGTAAGTAAATGAATTTGAAAAACAAACTTAAAATCCTTTACTTTCTTTTACCATGCCAGCTTACAATGCTGAAGGCTACGCAGCCTATTGCTACTTGTTCTTACACTATTCATTCTTCAAGAACATTGCAGTTTAAACAGCAGCCACAGATCTGAGGGCTCAGCAAACCCTAAAAGGGGGTATTTCACACAGGCTTAATGGTTTTTGTTGCATCTTAAAGGGGAAAAGGAGAAGGGAAATCCACCAAACAAATATAGTGCTATCCTAAGAGTTACACCCTTCTAAACTCCTTAATTAACTTAGAAGGGTATTAACTCTATTTAGGATTGAACTGTTAGAGAATTAACTGGCAATTTCCCTTGCACATTTCTTAAAATGGGCTTTAGTGTGGAGAAAAAGAAAGCAGCACGCACCTAGTTGCCAAGTCTTTTTTATGCTAAGAGAGGTTAATTTTTATTCATCATCATCACCACAGAAGGGTTTGCCACTAAGAAAGCTGCATTGTAAAGATAAAACACTAAAATAAGATCAGTATAAACTTACCTCTTATAGACAAATAAGGTACCTTCTACGTCAGTCTTCTCCTGTAACAAACAAGAATTATAGCAATAAATTAAATCATTCCTTTATACAGAGCCTTTATAGCATTGATAAGCTTTGCATCTGAAAGGTTGAATTTTAGCTACCAAACAATTAACAGGCCCTATTTATTTGACTGTTTAAACATAGATATTTTGCAGCCCACTGCCAAGACGTCTTGTGCTACTGCGGTGTAGTGATAAAGTGTGTCTGACAAGGATCTGGGAGACCCAGGTTCAAATCCCCACTCATGCCATGGAAGCTCGCTGGGTGACCTTGGGCCAGTCATACTCTCTCAGCCTAACCTGCCTCACAAGGTTGTTGTGAGGATAAAACAGAGGAGAGAAGAATGATGTAAGCTGCTTTGGGTCCCCACTGGAGAAAAAGGTAGGGTGTAAATTAATTAAATAAACAAACAGAATTGTGCTGGCAAGGAAGTGCTTAAGAGCCAAACTGTGTCCTTGTGGCTGCCACTGCCTTTTAAAGGTCACTTTAAAAAACTCCGGGGGCCCAGTCCTGATCAGGCTTGCAGTGCAGGAAGCTGAGGTACTCTTTGTTCCCCTACATACACCTCATCAAGTGCCAAAACAACTGCATTCTCCCCCCCCACACACACACACACTGTTTCAGCACTTGATAAGGTGCCTCGGGGAACAAGAGCACCACACTGTGAGCCCAATCAGGATCAGGCTTTTGAAGTATTTTAAAATGACTGCATCCTCAAGGTGACCCTTAGGTAGCATCTAGTTTGTCTCCAAGTCATACTAACAGTTGCATTAGAAGATCCAACAGCAGGAACAATGCAACATATAAAGTGCAAGATTTTGAGAGAAAAGAGAAGGAATACAGATAAGTGTCTACTATACTTCTCTCAATAAGCTTGAGAGACAAAATGCAGAGGTTTCAATAGTATTATCTTAAGGCTTGCTGTGTAAGCAGTTAACCTGGCAGGGACATTTTGTACTTTAATGAGTTCCCTTTATATCATTTGTCTTTCTGTCACACCGATACAATATGAGCAGTAGTAACTTATGATGGAGCAGTGGTAAAATGCTAGACCCATTCTTTAAGCCACCATGCCCACATACCCACAAGTATTGGCAAGGGGCCATGGCTCAGTGGTAGAGCATCTGCTTGGCATCCAGAAGGTCCCTGGTTCAATCCCTGGCATCTCTAGTTAAAAGGCTCAGGTAGCGGGTAATGTGAAAGACCTCCACCTGAGAGTCTGTGGGTTTCTGGTACGGCGTGGCGACAGGCGGTTTCGGGTCACTCCGAGCCGTCTGATCCCTTTTCACTCCTTTGGGAACCTCCCGGTCACCAGGAGGATTCCGCCGGACCTCCTGGAGAGATGTTTGGTCGCAGGGTGCTCAATTTCGGCCCCTTCCGCAACTGGCGAATGCGGGGGGGGGGTGTCCGTCATTGCCCCGAAGCAGGAGAGATCAGTGGAGCAGGACATGCTCGCCATGTTCTACTCAGCCGCAGCCATCCGCTTTTAACCACTTTGGATAAAATTTAATACACAGCAACTCAGAAAAGGAAAAGAAGAAAAGTCTAAGTGAGTACTTGTACTCTTATTTGCAAGCTGGAAAGGAAAAAAAATGACTCTTGCTAAAAAATACCCCAGGCGGTGCGTTTCCAAAATGGAGGTGAAGAACGGCCAGAAAGTGATTTCGTGGAATATTTAAGCGTGTGTTTCGTCTTTTCTAGGGGGATAAAACTCATGTGGTGCCAAAGACTTGTAGTTGTTAAAGCTGAGCAATTCATCAGCGTGGGTCGATCAGTGCTATAAAATTAAACAAGGCGGAAAGAGAAGGTGTAAAGAGAGAGAGAGAGAGAGAGAGAGAGAGAGAGAGAGAGAGAGAGAGAGAGAGACAACCTCTATTGATAACAAATGCTGAAAACTGTAAGGAGCAAAGGAGTAATTATGAGGAGATTATAAAACCTGTTTACTTAAAGACTGGACCAAGAAAGAGGACTGCTCGAAAATACTCTGGTAAAAAAGCGGGAGAAACAGCAAAAAAGAGAACAAGCCAAGAAAAACTGTTGAGAACTGGTTATGAAGTTTAAATTGTCAAGAAGAGATTCATAAAAACTTTGGATTACAGCAAGAAGGAAGCTGGTAAAAAAGAATATAAATTGCAAGGCACGGCACATCATTAGTGTGAACAAAAAGGTGAAAACATATAAAGAGAACAGGCATCAGGCAATGGTTGGAAAGAGAAAAAGATTACTGATTTCTTGGGGGGGAAATTAAGATATTTGATTGGGGATAGTAATTAGGTATTTGTCCTGTATGATGTTTGTTTGAATGGGATTAAGGATTATACAAATAGCAAGGCATTGATAAATGAATTTCATTTGTAACCCATATGAGATAGGTGTTTAGATATACTATGTGGAGAATGAATATATAGTAGATTTGGTGATTGAAGAGTATTGCACATCCTTAATTATGGTTAAAATTACTCCTAAAGTCATTAACTTCAAATGGGAATTTTTTAAGGGTAAAAGCAATTAGGATAACAAGAAAATATGTTTTTTGTATTGTTTAACAGTAAGGTATAAGCTTTAAAATCAATTGGTAAAGGCTGATTGGAAACGGAACTCATGTGTAAGTGAACATTGTTGAACATTGTTTGATAAGTTGTTGTTTAAAGGTCATGGTTTTTGGATATATGTGATTTACTCTTTGTTTGTATAAATTTATATTGTGATTTATTTATTTTTTAATCTTCAACCCCCTTGATATATGTGAATAAGTTATTTTGAGGGTTAATAATAGTGGATTTGGTGTGTGCTTAAATAATGGTTCTAAAAAGGTGTTATTTAAAAAATAAGAAACAGTATTAATATATTGTTTAATTTATACTAGAAAAATAGAATGTAGGTAGGTGGCTTTAGAGGTGAGATAGCTAATTCAACTTGATTGACTATGGTTAGAAAAATGTAAAAAGACACTATTTCATAACAAAAGATAGATAAGAAAATAAGTCTCCTCTAAGGAAAATTGTTCAATGAAGGGTATGATTAGTATTGTATATCTTTAATTATGGTAAAATCCTATATAGAGGTAATAACATTAAATGGGGATTTATCAGGATAAGAATAATTATAATGGAATAATTCTAATTTTTGGGTTGCCCAATAGTAAATAACATATCTGGAATATGGTAAAATTAAAGGTACAATTTACAAAACTAATTGTTAAAAGGTTAATAAAATGAAATTTAGGTGTAAGTGGATATGGATGTATAATCCTGTGATGAGTTGCTGGATGAAATTTATGACAGTTGGTATATCCACTTTGCCCCCCTCTTTTTTGTTTGGAGAATAATTAAAATATATATATTTTTTAAAAAGACCTCCACCTGAGATCCTGGAAAGCTGCGGCCTTTCTGATTAATACTGGCCCCATGGACTGACTCAGTATAAGGCAGTGCCATGCATTCATGTGCATATGCTTCATTAGTACATGGGGACCAGCAAGATGACTTATGGGACCTATGTTATTTGCATGGTTAGAATAGACATGGCCTGTCCTACATTGCATAACCTTTTTTCAAAGAACACCTCAGCATCTGATTTGCTAAGCTAATGAAAGAAAGCAGGAAACAATGCTGTACAAGCACATGCTGTAGGCTACAGAAGTCTACCATCCAACTTGAAAGCAGATCCTTCTATCAATAGTGCCCTTTAATGAGCTAGATGCCTATGTGGGTGCTGCTGTGTGTAATCCAAAGTGTAGGAAGTGTTCTTTCTCTTCTGATACGTATCCCACCAAGATCCACTTTGGAACATACACCAACTTAAAAGTAGTTTTGATTATTTTTACAATTATTTCCTGATACTTCCGTACCTTTAATTAAAAATTCAGCAATACTATTTGCACAGGACCTTTCTTTTTGTTTCGACAAAAATTTCTGTATTTGGCATACATCGTATTCATATCTGTTTCAGAGGTAAGTGTCAGTCAGTGTACAGAACCTGTGGATTGGTGCTCCTGGAGAAGAAAAGCACTGAAACTGTACAGAAAACTCATAGTTTCTATTTATTTTTAAACACAAAGTCCACAGTACCAAAATTTATTTTAACATACATTTACACGAATCAGAGCTTTTTCATCTAATGTGTTCACCCACAGGAGATGCACATAGCAAAATGCTGTTAGTCTTTAAACTGCCATTGAATTTCTGTTCGGTTTTGCAGAAACGGGTGGACATGGCTACCCCTCTGGAAGTATTACTTGTTTTTAGTTACCCTGTCAGGACGGTTGAAACTATATTAGATGCCACATGAACAATCCTAAACAGGTCTCTTTGGAAACAAGTCCCGTGTTATTTTAAGGAGCTTATTCTCAGAAAACTGCAGCCTACGTGGCCCACATAGAGCTGAGCATGAAACCAGAGCATGCGATGAAGGGGACATTGTGACTGCCTGCTTGAAAGCAGTGGGCGTGTTTCTGAAGGGGGAACCAACTAAGTTAACCTCTGGCGCTCTTTTTTCCGAAGGGGGAAAAAAAATCGAGGGTAGGGTGGGGTGGGGGGGCCGAGGAAGAAGTGGTGCCCCTTGGCTTCCTCCTTGGGGAAGGGAAGCGCTTCACTGCATGTTTCCAGTCTCTTCGAAAGGCGTCCTTGTTGGCCTTCCCAGCGGGGAGACTTTGGGCACGAGGTATGCGGGCCAGCGGTGTTAGAACTGAGTGAAATCTTCGGGGAGGACGCGAGGGGCCCAAGGTGTATGGGGACAAAACAGAAACGGGAAAAGAAAATACCCGCGTCAAAATGGGGAAGGTTCCACTCACCCACTCGTTGGCTTTGGGGCTGAAGCTGTACAGGGCCACCTGGCCAGTCACGTCGGCGATGCTGGTGATGTAGGGGTCGTGCTGCTTTAAGGCCGCCAAACTCATCTCCTGCCCCGCTTTACTCAAAGACTCCATTTTGGATCCGGGATTTCGGCACCAGCAACTTCAGCGAAGACAAGGAAGAAAGTCGGGGAAGGCCAAGAAAGAGCCAACAGCGGGGAGTCACAAGCGCAATGTTCCCCTCCGCCGACTGGAAACTGCTGCTCAGCACTTTTCGTTCCATTCCCCCTTTCGGGAATTCAAGGGTCTGAAAGCTCTCTGCGCCTGCGTGAGCTATCTTCGCGTTACCAGTCCCAGAGGCTGTTTACCCACCCCAAATAGAAGGTTGGGGGACTGGTTGTTTAGCTCACGAGAGGTCTGAAATTTCACCGATCTCGGACCCTGAAACGGTCGCATTTATTAAAAAAAGGTCTTCTCCTGCATGCACCAAAGATTTTATGTTTTGTACTGGGCATTCCTAAGGATAGAAACAGGTTTTTGCTTTCTGGTAAGAACTCCAGTGGACTTCTTTCTTAGAAATGCAGCAACTTTAAGCCCCGGAAGGTTGACATTTAGTAATTCTGGTGTTGCGTACTGCAAGAATTCAAAGGCAACCTGGCAACCTCCACGTGTTCAATGGAAATCAAGAAGATTTAAAACCATAGTAGTCTGAGGTAGTCGCTTTAACAATGTATGTAGTGCTCAGAGTTTTAGAACAATTTCTAGGGTAGCAAACATACTTCAAAGATACTCATTAAATTATAGTATTCCCCATTACTATGTGTGGGTGTGAAAGCTGACAGGAAGAAAGTTGATTCATTTGAACTGTGGCACTGGAAAGAAAATTTTACCAGTACCATGGACCGCCAAAAAGATAAGTAAGTGGGGTCTAGATCAAATCAAGGCTGAACTCTCCCTAGAAGCTAAAACCACCACATTATGAGAAGACAAAACTCACTGCTGAAGGCAGCAGGAAAAGAGGAAGACCCACCATGAGATGGATTGACTCAGGAAAGGAAGTCGGAGTCCTCCGTTTGTAAGACCTGAACAAGGCTGTTAACCAAGAAAGTTTTGGAGGTCATTAATTCATAGTGTCGTTCACTATTCATTAATGCCTCAACACACACAGTCATTAAAACTCCTTTTTATTGTGAGAATGGGGGAAGCTATTGCCACCCTTCCTTCAGTGTTCTAAGAGCAGTACTTCACGATCACAACAACCCTGTGGAGAAGGCTATGGTAATAGAATTGTTTTTTTAAAAAAATCTGTTGTGGGGGTAAGGTGGAACACTCAGACTTCAAATATGGAGTCCACACCTGGACCCAAAGGGGCACTTTGGAGTGTTGGTCATGGGCAGAATCCAGTAAAAAGTTGAAGATGCATATAAGTTATGTAGTTTTTAAAAATATGTATCTACTTACATAGGAAAATGACTTTGCTCATTTTTTGTGGACTGGTCTCAAAGAGGAACAAAATTACAATAACAGAAAATTGTAGTTAAGTCATTTGTTCCTGCTCAGTTTTCCTACAGCTTGACAAATAGTGACTTCTTTTAGGAACTGTCCTTTATTGTATTGATTGCTATATATGGAGTCTCATTGAAAGATCTTGATATTATGCAATATTATATTCCATTCTGTAAAACATTATGAGATTCTATTAGTTCCCCTGTTCAATCTCTTGTTCATAGAGTTTATTGGTTATTAGTGATATAATTTAATAAGAAAACTGTCCAAGCAATTCTGGATTTAAATATCTTTATTATAACGCAATATATATAAACTTATTCTGTTGAACATTGTATTCTGCACAGTTTTTCTTTCATTTGGTCTCTGGACTGTGCAATTATCCCTTTTTTCCTAGATTTGAAAGCAGCTCTTGATTCCATTTTTAGGACTAAATTATGGGAAAAATTAGGAGTAACATCAGTAGATTACAGGCTTCTTACCTAATTTATGCCTTATACATTAATACCACCCTCAAAGTCAGATGCAAAGGGCATCTTACGAAGCCAATTAAAATCTTAAAGGGAGTCAAACAAGGCTGTATTCTGGCTCCATTGCTCCTTATTTTTATATCAATAACATGGTTAGATATCTAAGTGATTTAGATTTCCATCCCCAAAATTATCGGACCATAGAATCTCTGTGTTATTGTATGCAGACCACGCTGTAATCCTATCAAAAACTCCAGTAGGACTTAAAAGAGCACTAAGGGTGTTTACCCAATACTGCAGTAAAGATCACAGTAATAAATTACCAAAAAACTAAAATGATGGCATTTGGCAGGAGACCTAAAACCTAGGTGTGGAGTTTAAATAGAACAGGTGGCCCGCTTTAAGTATCTGGGGTTGTATTGCAAGCCTCTGGTTTGAGGAAAGCACACTGTGATTACATAACCAATGTTGGACAAAAATCTGCCCACAACATAATCACATTTTTACATACTAAGGGTATATTCCAGCTGCTCTTAAACTATTTCAGGCCAAAACATTGGCTCAGCTATTATATGGGATCATGATTAGGCCACCCTCCTTGCTTTGCACTTCTGGAGCGAGTGCAGCTGCCCTGCTGTATCTCAAATGCAAATTTGCATTTGGAGACTGGTATGGTAAAAGTTGTGGCTAGGGTGTGCCCTGCCTTCATGAATCTTTGGCTAAAACTAAATTTTAATCCTCAGGGCTTAACTCCCTTGATTCTTTGAGACAGTCATCAGTATACAAGACTGAAGGCATTTAGTAACAAGTTGGTGAGTTTGGGCTTTTCCCCTCATTTTGTCTTGGAAATGGGGTATGAACAGGCAAAAATTTTAAAGCCAAGGGTGATGGATATTGAGTGGCAGACAGAGAGAGGTCACTGAGTTACCTGTCTTCAGAAGGCTCTAGATATGTAGTTTCCCTGGCCGCTTATCTGTCCCAGTTGGAGATTCCTAGTCACAGGAAGGCATTTTCCCTTACCAGATGCCAAGCACTCCCTAGTGTGGTTTTGGATGGGTGATATAAAAAGGCCCCCAAGGCAGATAGGCTACCCAGTGGCTCAGGGGAGATTGAAACTATAGAACACATATTACTTCACTGTCCTTTTTATCAAGTTTGTCCTTCCCTTACTCAGTAGGTATCCTGGTCGACCAGACTCCTAGATGAAAACCCACTGGTCTCAGCACTTAGCACGAAGTTTTGTGCAACAGTTTGTAAAATCCGCCAGAGATATATATGCATATTGAAGAATTTTAATAATAATTTTACTTATTGTATGCATTTATTATAGGTCGGAGTCAAGTTATCAACTGTGGCTGCGAACCTTGTTATGACTTGTTATGATTCGTGCTGGTCAGTGACAGTTTTAATAAAGATTGATTGATAAACCTAGTTGCTGTCTTAGCTGAGAGGAGATCTAGACTGAAGAAAGGCCTAAGAATAGCATTCTGCAAATAGACAAGGAAAACCCCTTTAGAAAGAAGGTATCTTCTTTGTACACCAGACTGCTATATTCCAACATTATTTACTTCTTTTATATCCCAGAATTTCTCCACAATGGGGATTCAGATCAGCTCACATCATTCTCCTCTCCTCCATTTTGTCCTCACAGCAAACCTGTGAGGTAGGCTAGGCTGAGAATGTGTTACTGGCCAAGTGTCACCCAGGTATCTTCTATAGAGGAGTGGAGATTTGATTCTGGGTCTCCCAGATCCTAGTTTGAAAGTGTAACCACTACACTATCCTGGCTCTTGTGGAGTGGCTGCTGTTGAACAGTAGCCAGCAGCTGGGCCTGAGTGAGTCATGCAAGTGGGGATGGTTTCAAGTTGCCAGGTGGCTGCTACCAGGCCTGGCCTCAATGTGTCCTCTCCTCAGAGACCAAAACAACCCTGCTAAAAGGCCCATTCATCTTCCCCTTCCTTTTACTGACAGAAACCAAGGTTTGAAGGCTGGCAATACTGTTGTGGTTGCATACCAACCCCCACAATGGTCACTGAGAGGGTGTTTCCTAAAGCCACACATGCTGCTATTATTTTGGAGTTTTTAAACTCCCCCCCCCCCTAAAATTTCTCTGCAAACCTAGGGTTTTTTTCAAGGTTGTAGAGAGATTTGTCTGGTCTGTCCCTTTTATTTTATTAATAAGCTCCTCTAACCAAAGGTCTTGAGCACAAAACCAGTACAATAGAATAAAAAAAACACATAACAGGATAAAACATTACAATACATGTATACAATTTCCCCATAAAACATGACCAATTAAAACCCATCTTAATAGCGCTTTAGGGAAATCACTATTGCCAAATATTTGGCAACAGATCAGGTTATTTCTGGATCTAAATCTGTTAACAAAGAGATCACTGAAGATTCAACAGGAAGCTGATATGTGACCAGGATAGGCATAATCCAAAAATCTCTACATACAGTCCATTGGTTGCAAAATGTCATGAGATGGTCTATAATCTCTGTTACTCCAGACGTGCAGCTACAGGAGCAATCTGAAAATGGAGTTTTAGCAGAACGCCCTCTCAGTTCTGCAGTCACCAAAACAAGCGTGAAAAGCATGTCTTTAACTAAGGATTGTAAAGAGGTTTATATATCAGGGGATCTTATCTGTCCATGGCTCCAATATTGTATTTGTGGCCACAGATTTGGCCATGTTGAGAATTAGATATATTGATAGGATGTACTTCTGATTCCTGCAGCACAGTTGTGTCAGGTTTTCCAGGCTCATATGCTACACGGGTATTCCACCACTTCTGTGTTCTCTGACACCATAGACAGTGGCAGTTGCGGGAGCTATGCAGGTAGTCAGCTGAATTTGCTAAATTGTTATGGGAAATCTCCGAGGAAATTATGCACCTGGGTTTTCAAGCATGGCTGTCGGACTGCAGGTTTAGAATCTTGTATATAAAAAGGGCTTCCACTGAGTAATTCCCCAGCTGAATATAATAGTTGGACCTTTGCATGAAAATTTTTTAACCTGAGCAACAGATCTAAAACAGGAGGCTTGCTGGGGGGGGGGGGGGGGGGGTTGTTCCTCCCCCGATTTCCTTCTGTATTGCCAGGGGTGCTTGTGGGCCTTTATGAATTCTTCCGCACTGGCTAGTTACTTGTCGCTGCTGCTACCTGTTGCTGAGTTATATAGCCTGTTGTTCAGATTTGTCTTTTAATTCTGAAATCCTGTTTTCGGCCCCCTTGAATCTCAGTGCAAAAAGGTGGGCCATCAATAATGCAACTGAAATAAAATGACAGTTCTTGCTGATTATTGTATGACGGTGTTTTGGTCTGTGGCAGTGAAAGGAAGCAGGAATCTCGGGGCGCCTTCGTCCCCAACAGGTTTTTATTCTAGCACAGGCTTTCGAGCCCACTTTGGTTTAATTATAATAGATCCAGATCTTGCTATGTAACCTAGCATCTTTGGTTAGAGAAGCTTATAGTAGAATATATTTTATTAACTGTACCTTTTGTATACAAAGTTATATATATGTTAAGGAAAAGCATTATTAGAGGTCTCTGGGGATAGAATTAGGATGCAACAAGAATGGAATGCACATTCAAGAAGCTGCAAAGACACCAAGAGCAAAGTTGAATGTGAATCACAACCCTTATCACCCAGCTCCCCAAAAACAAGGGAAAGTGGGACAAGCTTCGCTAAGGTCAGAAAGGATCTCCGTGTTCCCTAATGTTCCCATTGCTCTGAAGAGCAGACAATCCCTGACAACGCACAAGGGACCAATAGTAAGGTTTTAAGGTCAAATGATGCTTGTATGATGTTAACTACTTGGTGCCAATTAGAGATTCTTTAATGTGTAAACTATCTGTGGTGTCATTTGGGGTAGAAGACCTCCTGCCCTTCCTGGTCATGGCAGAACGCAGCTTTGGAATGGCTGAGGAGGTGCCAAAGGCATCCTGCCCCCTGTCTTCCCTGCTTCCAATGCATTAAACAGCTATTCATCTAACTGGTTGGACTCCCAACTGTGTGTTTCCAGTTCGGCAATGGGAGCAGGCAGGCACGGATTCATGTGTCATCACCAGACCTCTCTGGCTGGGCCTGCTCTGGAGGGAAAAGGAGCTTGTTATTTGTAGCCCTCCCCGTCTCCCAGAGAGTGGAGGTGGGTGGCTGGGCTGTGTTATCCAACCGGCAGAAGCCGAGGGGCCCTGCAGGGACTGGGCCCCCATCAATTCTATCTTTTTGCTGAGGCACTGCAGTTTTCTCCTCGACAGACAGCCTGTCATATATAACCTCCTCCATTCATAAGAGAATTAACTGCTTCCGTATTGCAGTGAAGCCATCTGTCTCATATTAAAACATGTATCCATAAATTATATATTTTGAATAAATAATAACAATTTTATTCACTTCAACGTATTGCAGAATTGAGCCATTCTATCCCCCCCAAGTGCTTTCCTGAAGAGTTCTACTCAGGCAATGAATGTATATATATATATTTAAAAACAACAGGGAGTGGGCTTCTTCTTCAGGAGACCCTCCAAATGGATACCGGGCTAGGGACGGCGGCCTCGGACCTCCCGTACGCGGGTCAGGCCGTCAGCTGTCGTGG
>NW_015161427.1:288322-310371 GCF_001447785.1 Gekko japonicus
GGAGGGAGGGAGGGGTTCCCTTCCGCGACTCCCCCCTGCGGCTTCGAGAGGGTCCCCCCCGGTCCCCCCGGGCGGGGGCAGAGCGTCCAGCCTGGAGGTTGGGGGGCGGAACCCGGGGGAGGGGGCCACGGCGGGGTCAGAGGCCACACAGCCCCCCCGCCCCCCCCGTGCGGGCAGTGGGCTCTGCTGCCTGGAGGGGCGCTGGAGGCATTCCGGGGGGCCAGGCCTGGGAAACACACACACACACACACACACACACACACACACACACACACACACACACACACCCCGCCTCCCGGTCCTTCTCCCCGCCGCCCGACAGCTGTGCCCCTGCTGGGCCACTCACCGCTGCTGCTGCTGCTGCTGCTGCCGCGGCGTCTGGGGCCGGGGCCTGGCCTGCGCGGGGGTCATCGGGCCGGGCCCTGCCTCTCCCCTGAGGCACAGCTGTCGAGAGGGCGCCCCGCAGCACCGGCCTCACGCCTCTCTCGTGTCCACGTTGCAGATGCCGCCTTGGGTGCCCCCAGGATGAAGCTGAAGAAGCAGGTCACCGTCTGTGGCGCCGCCATCTTCTGCGTGGCCGTCTTCTCCCTCTACTTGATGCTGGACCGCGTCCAGCATGACCCCGCCCGGCACCAGAACGGGGGCAATTTCCCTCGGGTGAGTGGGCGAGTGGGCGGGCATCGCCGAGCCCCTTCGGACTTCCACGAGGGGTTCTCAGGCCGGGGCTGGTGTCCACTCTTGGAGTTAGGCGGCCGGGCCTGCCCATTCCTCCCCACATCGGCTCCGCCACAATCTAGGGGCCTTCCCCACAGGGCACGGCCTCACCTGGGCCACCCCTGGGCTTACCGGCCTGCCCCCTCCCTCCCTCCGCCCCACCCCAGAGCCAGATCTCCGTGCTCCAGAACCGGATCGAGCAGCTGGAGCAGCTCCTGGAAGAGAACCACGAGATCATCGTCCACATCAAGGACTCGGTGCTGGAGCTGACGGCCAACGCCGAGGGGCAGCCCGTCGTCCTGCCCTTCCACATGCCCAACGGCTCCTGGATGCTGCCCCCGGAGAGCCGCCCCCCCAGCTTCTACTCGGTCTCCTCCCAGGACTGCCAGTTTGCCCTGGGTGGCAAGGCCCCCAAGACGGACCTCCAGGTGAGGAGGCAGGAGGCCGGAGCCCCTGCACGCGCGGGGGGGGGGGGAGAGGGGCTCCTGAGAGGAGGGGGGCCTGGTACCCACACAGGCAAGGGAGTAGCCAGCACCTTGGGCAGGGGGCAGCAGGGCAGGGTCCCGGTGAGTCGGCCAATGCCTCCTTCCCCCAGATGCTGGCTGTGTCTGCGTTGCTCCCGTACGACAACCAGGACGGCGGGGTGTGGAAGCAAGGCTTCGATATCACGTATGAGCCCAACGAATGGGACACGGAGCCCCTGCAGGTCTTTGTGGTGCCGCATTCCCACAACGACCCAGGTAAGCGGGCGGCCGCCCTGCAGTCGTATCCCCCCCCCCCGTCCCCCGGTCCCCGGCCCCGGGAGCCTGGAGCAGAGCCCCTCCAGTGTGACCGTGGCAGCAGCACGGGCTGTCCAGGCAGCGAGCACATCGAAGGCCTGTGCTTTCTTAACTGTAGCCAGCCCCCTTCAGGACAGCAGGTCCTTTCCGCGAGGTCGGAGTCCCTGTTCCGGAGCCGTCTGAATGGGGAGAGTCCCGGGGGGGGGGGGCAGAGGCCGAGGTGGCCAGAGAGGCCCAGGAGCCTCGGTCTCAAGCGCTGGCCAGGATTTCCTCCCACAGGCCTCTTTGAGCTGCAGAGAGCTGTGCTGAGCAGGTCGCGGGTCTGATTCCACAGAAAGCAGCGTTTCCGCTGTCCCACAGGAAATCTTAACTCTGCCGCAGATGCAAGGGGTGCTGCTCTGTCTGTGAGCCTAGCTGGATGGCAACCCACACACGGGGTCCCTGAGACCTGGGCTGCAGCAGACCTGGGGGGGGGGGCGTCTGCTGTAACCCTCCATTGTTGTCCCCCCTCCCCCCCCCAGGCTGGATCAAGACCTTTGACAAGTACTACTTTGACCAGACGCAGCACATCCTGAACAGCATGGTGGTGAAGCTGCAAGAGGACCCGCGGCGGCGCTTCATCTGGTCCGAAATCTCCTTCTTTTCCAAGTGGTGGGACAACATCAGTGCCCAGAAACGGGCTGCCGTCCGCAGGTGAGAAGGGAGGGAGGGATGTCAGTTGCTTTCCTGGTCTTTTGGGGGGCAGTGTTTTTGGACAGAGCACCCGGTGGGGTGCCTGTGTGTCCGTCCGTCCGTAGATGCCTGTGTAACGAAAGAGGGATTTGCAGTGACCATCACGTGAACGCTTATGTCTGTCACATGGGACTCTGAAAGGCCCCTTGGCCTTTTTCATTGGCTCAACTCTCGCAGACTTCCCAGGCTGTTTTGGTACACCAGAGTGTCTGCCCCATGGAGGAATGAGACTAGCTCTTGTGAAAGAAAGGGGGGGGGTGTGCTAAGAGAACCAGCAGTTCCTAGACTAAGGAACGAGCTCCCTGTTGACCGAGAGCCATTTCCCGTAGTAGAGGCCTCTCTGCCTCTGGGAATGGGTCTCTTTGCCCCCGAGGCCTGCTCTGCCGCAGCAGGGAGAGTTCTCTCTCCGCTCACTGCAGAATTAGCCGGAAGCTCCCCGGCCTGCTTGTCTGCATGGGTCTCCCCTGGCTGCGTGAATCTCGCTGGCTTGGCAGTGCAGGAGAGAAGAAACGGCCGTCTCTTGCAGCCTTTTCACCTCTGAGCGAGTCTGACTCTGAACTTCTCTGTTCCTGAGGTGCTGGGTGAGGAGGGGGAGGTGTGTGTGTTGACGGGAAGGAGCGCTCCGTCCGAGGCAGGTTCTGACTTTGTGCTGTAAGCCCGACTGAAGCAGGAGCCTCACTGTTCTGAGCTTTGGCCTAACGGTGGCTCCAACCCTGATCACAGGCTGGTGGGCAACGGGCAGCTGGAGATGGCAACTGGAGGCTGGGTGATGCCCGACGAAGCCAACTCCCACTACTTTGCCATGATCGACCAGCTCATCGAGGGGCACCAGTGGCTGGAGAAGAACATTGGTGAGTGCCGTGGCCTGGGCCCAGCGGGCGTGGAGGCCTTTGGCGGGGCGGGGTCTTTTGCCGCTCTACGTGGCATTGCTGGGGGGGGGCAGCACAGGCTGGGGGGCAGCAGTGCTGAGGCCTGGCAGTTAGAGGGCAGCGAGTGCGGCGTGGCTGCTTGCGGGGCCTGAAAGGACAGGAGGTACCCAGCTGGCCGAGGGACCGTGTTGCTGGGGGCAGCCAGAGACTTCAACAGAGGACTCTGCAGTGTGGTGTGGTGGTTTTAGAGTGTCAGGATGGGACTGGGGAGACCCCCAAGCTCGAACCCCCTCTCTGCCAGGGAAGCTTGCTGGGGGACCTTGGGCCAGTCACACGCTCTTGGCCTCGCCTACCGCACAGGGTTGCTGTCAGGACAAAATGGAGACTCTCATAAGCCACTTTGGGTACTCCTCATTGGGTCCTCCGGCAGCAGAATCATGTCTGTCTCTAGAAGGCAGGTTGCGAGGGAGGACAGGCCATGCGGCAGCCCACCCCATGGCGGCCATCACAAGCGTACAGCCACCGTGGGTATCCCCTGCTCCCCCCGCAGTGGATATTGCTCAGGGGCAGGAGAGCACAGCAGCGCCCCTCAGGTCCCCCGCTTGGGCGGATAATGCCCCTCCTTCGGCCACGCGTGACGTCACTGTGCCGCGTTTCACACACCAAGCAGAACCTGGAACACGCGGGGAATCCCTTCCGCCGCCCACTCCCAGGCTGGAGGCTGGAGCTCTTTTGGGAGAACAAAACAGAGGGAAGGCAGGACAAGCCAAACAGGCCCCTGGGAGGGAACACTCCCAAAGAACTGGTGTTGTGTCGTCGTAAACCCCCCCCCCCCAAAAGTGCAGGATTTCCTGGGGGAACGACACTCCTGAAAAGGGAAGGAACCCTTTTTTGCTGCTGCAGCAGAGATGCTGGGACAAGCGACTGGGAGAGATGGAAGGAAAACTTGGCAGGGTGTTGCCAGGTCGCCCCCCCCCCACCACTGGAAACATTCAGGGGGGAGATCCAGGGGATGTGTGTGTTTGGGGGGGGGGGGGAGCCGTTCTCTCAGGAAACGTGCAGTGACGCAAAGGCCGCTTTTGGGGTGCTGGGCCAGCACTCCTCTTCACCAAAGGATGAAAGGAGTGGAAGTGGCCTGGTGTTCCCAGAGCCTGCCTCTAAGCAGGGTTTCCTGGGGGGGGGACAGACATCCAGAGTGCCGTGGGGGGGGGGAGAACAGCCCAGGCTTAGATTCCCTGATCGACCGGCCCAGTGGAAGAGTTCCCCCCCCACGAGGCCCCTGGGAGAGAGTGTCGGGTCAGTGACTCTTGGAGGGAGAGGATGGCCGGGCCTGGCCCTCCCCCACTGGCTCGGAGCCCGTGCCCCCAGCTGCTGTGGATTCCAGCAGGCAGGCTTGGCACTCTGCACCACGCAGCCTGCAGACTCGTGGCCGATTACACCAGCAGTCCCTGGGATTGGGGGGCAGCCTTCTGCCAAACCCCATGGAGACAGTTGTGAAGCAGTCCAGGCTTTATGGCTGTTTGTGGCTGACAGCAGGGTGACGGGTGGAGCTGACCTTGCACGGAGGGCACAGGCTCAGCTGGACCACAACTTTCGGTTAAGCAGCAGCGCTGTCGGGACCAGAGGAGGTCTGTGCCCCCTGTCACTGTGGCCATAGGCTTTGCTCGTGCATCGTAAAGGCCAAAGAGAACATCCTTGCTGCCTCACCTGTTGGAAGGTTACCTGGAAAGAATCAAGAGAGGAGCAGTTGCGCGTTATGTTCAGCAGCCGCAAACAGTGGGAGCCGAGCTCCGGTAATCGGTTGGCGGCGTGGAGCTGGTGGCTGAGGGAGAGTTCACCTGCTTCCTGGGTGTGACGCCTTTCCTCTCGTTGAGGCTCCCTCGCTGTGGGAAAATATAGTGGGACCAATGTTCCCTCTAAGTTGTGGGGTCTTTTGAGCAAAAATTCTACTTTGTGAGCTACTGGCATTAAAGTTGTGAGCAAGAGATTTGGCTGCTGGATAAACTAGTTTGCTCTGGAGCCCAGCCTTCCTGAGCCGAGACAAAAATGTGTGAGCCAGAGGCTCAAAAACTGAGCTAGCTCACACTAACTCAGCTTAGAGGGAACACTGAGTGGGACCACGGTGGAAGAGGCACAAACAATAACAACTGTGTGTGTGTGTGTGTGTATGAAAAATCAGTGTCTAATTACAACAGCAAATCAAATCAGGGAAATATATATATATGTATGTATCAGTCACATAAAGCAACATGACAATATGTCGTATAAGTACATATCCGCATACAAAATGTACAAAAAATCCACACCAATCTTGTAACCACAATCCCTACCGTACAATATCAGAATACCAATAAAGAAAATTGTTCCACAGAGTATTGTATCAAAGTCTATGTCTCTGCTGGGTGGTTTGTAACGTACGTTGTAAGCAAGGTACCAAGATTCCAGGGCAGGGACTTCTAGTGAACGTCTGTTTCACGAGAGTCTCGATCAGTTTCTTGCCGTAGAGTCAAAGGGTTCTTCAAAAAATCTTTCAGCATCCAAACGTCATTCTGTCAGCGAACCCATTTGTAACTTTGAAGATCTGTGTTCCGGTATAGAAGCTTTGTGGGTGGATGCAAAAACTTTTTTGCATGTGGATATGTATTTATAGGACATATTTTCATGTTGCTTTATGGGACTCTATGTTACACACACACACACACACACACACACACACACACATATATATTTCTCTGATTTGTTTTGTTGTTGTAAATAGACATTGCATCTTTTGTTTATGTACACGGTGTGTATTTTTGTTGTTAGTGCATCCCCCGCGGTGGAGGCAGGAGGGACAGGGAGGCTTTGAGTCCCACTGCGGTTTCTGCTGGGGCTGCAGCCAATGTTTCCTCTAAGCTGCGGAGTCTTGTGAGCAAAAATCCCACTTGGTGAGCGACTGGCCTTAAAGTTGCAAGCGAGCGATCTGGCTACTGCATAAATTAGCTTGCTCTGGAGCCATCCGTCCTGAGCGAAGGCAAAAATGTGTGAGCCAGAGGCTAAAAAACTGTGAGCTGGGTTCCGAGAAGGCAGGTGTGAGCCCCTTGAGGACTGTCTGGCTGGCCACACTGGTAGCTGCCAGACTGGTGCCCCTTTGTGACCAGAAACACCCAGCCAAGGGTTGTTGTGAAGGAGCCAACATGATTATTGCTTGACAGTGAGTGCATGGCTGATGTATTTAATGTTAGGCCTTCATACTGTTCTGGTCTTCCACATCAGGAGACTCAAAAAAAGTGCCTCCAAAATGAACACGGTAGCCAGCTTGGCGTAGTGGTCAGGAGAGCAGACTCTAATCTGGGAGAACCGGGTTTGATTCCCCACTCCTCCACGTGCAGCTACTAGTGTGACCTTGGGTCAGTCACAAGTTCTCTCAGGGCTGTCCTTGAAAAAGAGCAGTGCCTGTCAGAGCTCTCTCTGCCCCACCTACCTCACAGGGGGTGTCTGTTGTGGGGAGGGGAAGGGAAAGGAGTTTGTAAGCTGCTCTGAGACTCCAAGTGTGAAGGGCCATGGGGTATAAATCCAGTCTCCTCCTCCTGCTCTTCTTCTTCTTCTCTATAGTATGATGGTCCCTCACCACCCCGGGCTGCTGCCGGTCCCACTGGCTCAGCTCACTCAGGGCCACGGGCTGTGAGTTGAAGAGGCAGGAGAGCAGCGCCTGGCCTGTTGTGTATTAATGCAGAACGGAAGTTGATTTCTTGGGAGGGGAGTGAAAAAACATTGTGGGCCTGTTGCAAAATGTCAGCTTCAATGAGGTCTTGCGACACTGCACTGCTCTAGAACGAAGAGTGCCTGACATTTCCAGCCTGGCCTTCAGAAAGTGTTGTGCCGATGGCCTGAAAGATAAGACTGAGTCATTAGGCGGAGGAGTCCTGCTGGGAAATTGGCAGGCGTTCTGTGTCGCCTCTGCTCTGATCGGGTTGCAGCAGGGGTGCCTTTGCGACCTCAGAGGGCCGCGTGTAAGGGAGACCACTTGCATGCAGAGGTAAAGGTGCCTGGGGCTGGGAAGGCCAGGCGCCCACTCTTAAGGCTCACGCAATGTCCAGGAGCTCTGCAGCTGCCCTCCCCCCCCTGGGGCCGCTGACCCCCGCCTCTCTTTGCCGCGCAGGGGTGATGCCGCGCTCCGGGTGGGCCGTGGATCCTTTCGGGCACAGCTCCACAATGCCATACCTGCTGCGCCGTGCCAACCTGACCAGCATGCTCATCCAGCGTGTCCACTACGCCATCAAGAAACACTTTGCAGCAACCCAGAACCTGGAGTTCATGTGGAGGCAAAGCTGGGGTGAGGGGGGGGTGAGGGGAGGGACGGTCCCAACCTTCCTTGTGGGCTGTGGGCTGGGCCTGTGGGCCAGAAAGGGATTCCCCCCCCCCCGAGGGCAGGTGGGATGGGGGACCCTGTTGCTTGTGCTCGGGTGCCCTGGCCCTGGGCCGCAGGGAACGATCCGTCCCACGAGGGTTCCTTCTGGCGCTCCGGCTCTGCCCGCTTGGCGAGATGCCCGAGAGGGGGGTGGGCGGAAGCCCGTGGGCTGCGGGGCCGCTGTGTTCTCTCGGAGTTTCTTGGGCCCTTCCTGAGCACAGAGGGCCTCCGGCTTTGCCTTCTCCAGACACGGACTCCAGCACAGACGTCCTCTGCCACATGATGCCCTTCTACAGTTACGACGTGCCCCACACGTGCGGCCCGGACCCCAAGATCTGCTGCCAGTTCGACTTCAAGCGCCTGCCGGGGGGCCGCATCAACTGCCCCTGGAAAGTGCCGCCCAAGGCCATCACTAGCGCCAACGTGGCTGAGAGGCGAGTGCCCGTGCGCACCGGTCCTGCTGGCGGGCGTGGCACACTCTCTCTCTGCTCCACACCGGCCCCGGCTCTGCTGCCGCCCGGCCCCCGGCCCCCCCCCCCCCATCCTCCCTCTGCCGCACCCCCTCGCCCGGCCACCCTTCTCCTCACGGCCCCTCTTGGCATCGCTCTTGAGGCTGCGGAGTGTCGTTAGAGAGTTGAGCCCAACACTTTTCTCCCGTGGGTGCCCTAGCACAGCTTCCAGCATTGTCCTTCTCTATCCTTGCGAAACCCCCACCCTGTGAGGTAGGCCAGGCTGTGAGTGTCGCTCCCCTGGCGGATTGGGGCATTTGAACCTGGGTCTCCCGGATCCTGTTCTGACGTGCTGTCCGCTGCACCGCTCCGGCCACTGTGGCCTTCCGCCCTCGCTTGCTGACTCCCCCTGGCCCCCTCCCCACGGGGCCCCTCTCCTCCCAGGGCGCTGCTGCTGCTGGACCAGTACCGGAAGAAGTCCAAGCTGTACCGCAGCAAAGTGCTGCTGGTGCCCCTCGGGGACGACTTCCGCTACGACAAGCCCCAGGAGTGGGATGCCCAGTTCCTGAACTACCAGCGCCTCTTTGACTACCTCAACGCCCACCCCGACCTCCACGTGCAGGTGCGATGGGCTGGCAGGCCCAGGGGCAGCTGGGGGCCAGGGGGCGGGTCCCTGCCATGTGTGAGAGCTCTTCCTCCCGCCTTCCCTTGCCCTCCGCCTGACCCTGGACGCTGGCTTGTGACGTGGCTCCTTGCTGTCCCGCAGGCCCAGTTTGGGACTCTCTCGGATTACTTCGATGCCCTTTACAAGCGGGTGGGCATCGTCCCCGGCATGCGCCCCCCCGGCTTCCCCGTGCTCAGTGGCGATTTCTTCTCTTACGCGGACCGAGAGGATCACTACTGGACCGGGTACTACACGTCCCGGCCCTTTTACAAGAGCATGGGTCGCGTGCTGGAGGCCCATCTCAGGTGAGAGTGTGGGGGGCCCATGCGGGGGGGGGGGCGGAATGGGCGTTTCTGGGATGTCGTGGAAGCCAACGGTGTCCTTTTATTCGAGGCAGGAGTGCAGAGATCTTGTACAGCCTGGCGGTGAGCCACGCCCGCCACGCCGGCATGGACAGCAAGTACCCGCTGTCTGACTATGCCATGCTGACCGATGCCCGACGCAACCTGGGCCTCTTCCAGCATCACGATGCCATCACCGGCACCGCAAAGGAGGCGGTGGTCGTGGACTATGGCGTCAGGTGCGTGCCAGGCTGGGCCGGGGGGTGGGGGGAGGATTTGGCCTCCAGGCCTGGTTCTAGTTCACATCTTCTCTCCCTCTCTCCCCCCCTCCCCCCCTTGCAGGCTCCTCCACTCCCTCGTGAACCTCAAGCGGGTCATCGTCGATGCTGCGCACTACCTGGTCCTGGGGGACAAGGAGGCCTACCACTATGACCTGGCAACACCTTTCCTCGGCCCGGTGAGCCCCACCGCACGGTCCCTCCCCTGGGCCCACCGGGAGGTCGCCGGGTTTGATCCTGGCTGGACTGGGGCCCTCCTCGGGGTTGCTGAGTCTCTGTCAGACTCCTGCAGCAGTTAAACGAGTATAAAGCCAACAGTCATGATAGTCTGACCCACAATCAAACAGTCATAAGACTTATAAAGAATGCTGTTTATGTATTGCAAACTAAAGCACTACAACATGATACACAACTCAATAGAAAATCCTTGAACCAAGGTACATAATCAACGTTGTCTCCAGATTACATAACAACGTTTCAAAAAATGGATCTTCTTCAGGAAATATAGTGGTGCCAAAGCTCTGTTTCATAAATGTTAGACAACAAGTCTTATGGATATTAAATTCAGATAGGACGCTGATCTCAATTAACATTCAGGCTCAAAATATGCTGCTATGTTTCTACTGGATCCCGGGCACCTGGAGACGACGTTGATTATGTACCTTGATTCAAGGATTTTCTATTGAGTTGTGTATCATGTTGTAGTGCTTTAGATTGCAATACATAAACAGCATTCTTTATAAGTCTTATGACTGTTTGATTGTGGGTCAGACTATCACGACTGTTGGCTTTATACTCGTTTAACTGATCGGATCGTGTGTGTCCAGACTCCTGCAGCAATCAGTTCCCAACAGCTTTCATTCAAAGATGTACAGTTTATTGAGACATGGAGAGTATGCAGATATCTTAACACCTTTAGTGTCAGAACTGGCCTAAAGCGGGCGAAGCAAGCGGGTAGACACTATTCAAGGGGGTCCCCCTGGTGGCTCAGGTCCAATCAGAGGCCAGGTAGGAACCCGCCAAAGTAACGGGCAATCATTCCCAGGAGAAAAGTACACCAGACACTCAAGGCCGAAGGCTTCGGTTACATAGATAAAGAAATGCTGGAAACACAGCAGAAACGAAAGTTAAAATTCCAGAGTCCCCCCACACACACCTGTGGCAGCTAGAACAGCCAGAGGCCTCGCTGACCGTCTCCTTCTCTTTCCCAGGACGAGACACGCCTCAATCAGGACTCTCTGCCGGAGAAAACCATCCTCAAGCTGGATGCGGCGCCCAGGTGGGAAGAGCCTGTTGCGGAGGGGGGGGGGTGGGGGGGCCGGTGTGGCTGCCCGCAGTAGGTGGGGGAGGGGGCCCTAGACCGCCCCCCCGCCAAGATGCTTGTCCTCCTGCCTGGGTCTACTGTGTCCTCCGCAGAGGGGCCTGCTAGTTTGGGCCCTGTTGGGGGAAATGGGAAGGTTGCGTGAAGAGCACGGGGGGGGGTGTTGACAGGCCCCCCTCCGGCCTTCCAGCCACCCCCTCTTCTAACTGCACGACCCACTTGCAGGTTTGTGATTGTGTTTAACCCCCTGGAGCAGGAGCGCCTGAGCATCGTGTCCCTCCTGGTGAACACGCCTCGCGTCCGTGTCGCCAACGATGAGGGGCAGCCTCTGGCCGTGCAGCTCAGCGCCTGGTGGGCTTCGGCCACGGACATGGCCCCCGAGGTCTACCAGGTAGCCCGCTGGGGGTTTCCTCCGCGTGTCCGTGGGTGGGCAGAGGGGGGACCGTGCTGGATGGCTGGGGGCGGCCTTCATCTCCAACCGCTGAGGGGTGGGGAAGGCCGACCCCCTTCCCTCTCTGTCCGCGCACCGCGCACCGATACATGCTGACCGGCACAGCCAGGCTCTTCAGCGCGTTTCTGTTCTCCAGACAGACCTGGTCACCGTTGCTCACCTAGTGACTGGAGGCTGTTGCGGGTGCCCCGCCGGCGCCCCGTATACAGCTGCCCCTTTCTGTGCTCCGATTTGACAGGTGTCCGTCATGATCCGACTGCAGCCGCTGGGTCTGACCGTCCTGCAAGTGAGCAAGTCTTTCGACAGCCACAACACCCTCAGGTCTTCTGTGCGCCTCTTCCTGCACGGCCGTGACCTCCCGGTGCGCAAGCACGAGGCCTTCCCGGTGCGCATCGTCCCCGCTGCCACGGATGACTTCTGTCTGGAGAACCAGCAGATGCGGGCCTGCTTCTTGGGGCCCAGCGGCCTGCTCAAAGTACGCTCGCCCAAAGCGGGGGGGCGTGTGCGTGCGTGCGTGTGTGTGTGGGCCTAAAGGGGGATGGGGAGGACTGGTGTGTGTGTGTGCGTGTGTGTGGGGGGGCTCCTGCTGACCGGCGCTTCTCCTCCTGCATCCTGCAGAGTGTGCATCACGCTGGGGAGGAGCGGGAGCAGAGGCTGCAGAGCCAGTTCCTCATCTACGGGACCCGGAGCACCAAGGACAAGAGCGGGGCCTACCTCTTCCTGCCCGACGGAGAAGCCAAGGTCTGGGTGGGGGCCCTGGGAGGGGGAGGGAGAGGAGCCTCGCCTTGGGCCAAGCCTGGAACTTCCCAGGTTCCCGCAGCAGAGATCCACTCGCCTCCTCTCCCTTGGGCGGCAAACGCTGCTCCAACCCAGGTGTGACCCATTGATTGCTTTTGGAGATGCCGGAGTCCTGCTTTCGTGGTGCCAGCTGAGGGCATGTTCAGAAGGCGGTTCTCCCCCCCCCCCCCCGCCCCAATTTTTAGCTTCCCAAGTTGTCCCCCCTCGGGGGTGGTGGTTTGGTGTAGTGGTGTAGAGCCAGTTTGGTGTAGTGGTTAAGTGCTGGCAGACTCTAATCTGGGAGAACCGGGTTTGATCCCCCACTCCTCCTCCACTTGCACCTGGCTGGATGATCTTGGGCAAGCCGTAGTTCTGATAAGAGCTGTTCTTGAAAAAGAGCAATTTCTGTCTGAGCTCTCTCAGCCCCACCTGCCTCACAGGGTGTCTGTTGTGGGGAGGGGAAGGGAAAGGAGTTTGTAAGCCGCTCTGAGACACCTTTGGGTAGTGAAGGGCCATGAAGTATACATCCAATCTCCTCCTCCTCTTTCCTGGGAATTTCTGCTGCTCACTTGGCCTTCCTGTGTCTCCCGCGCTACCGCCAGTCCACACCCCGATGCCTTGTCTTTTTTGTGGAGAGATTCTGGGTTCACCACAATGTCCTTCCAGACCTATTGATGTTGCTTTGACTGCACGGGGCTGCTCCAGCTTTGCCCTGTTTGGGAAATACTATGACGACGACGACGACGACGACGTAGTACCGTATGCCATTGTGTGTAGAATAGCCAGGAGATCCTAAGATTGTCTGGCAGCCAGAAGTTCTAGCTCTTTAACGTTATGCACCACTAGGTGGTGAGCTAGACTTGTTTTTAGGGTGAGAAACATTTCAGAGGTGCTTTTTCCACTGCCTGCTTCTGCACCACGACTGGTATTCCTTGGAGGTCACCCTTCTAAATACTAGCCGAGGCCGACCCTGCTTAGTTTCCGAGACCTGACGGGATCGGGCTAGCCTGGGCTATCCAGGTCGGGGCTTTGGGAAAGAATGCCTTTTGAGGAGGCATTTAATGTGCTCTAAAAGGATGTGGGCCCTTCTGCACGTAGGTGGGATTTCAGTTTCTCCCTCGTAGGAGCATCTGAAAGATTTTGATCCTTTTGATTGCAGAAAGTTTCCTTGTAGAATTTGGTTGTGAGCCAGAGTTGTAGTTGTTGTTTCTCCTAGTGGGATCTGGTCGCACAAACAGCTCTTTAAGATTTTGCATTTGCTTGTTTGTAAAGGGCATGTTTATTGAGTCTGTGTGCAGCCATTTCTAAAGACTGTTGTGTGTGTGTGTGCCCCCCATGAGCCTGTGGGGAAGCAGGCTGAGAAACCGAGGGGCGTGTTTGTTGCTACACCCGCCTGCCCTGCTCCCTCTCCCTTGCAGCCCTACACCCCCAAGGACCCTCCCGTGGTCCGGGTGACGGAGGGGCCCTTCTTCTCAGAGGTGGCCATCTACTACCAGCACATCCAGGAGGTGGTGCGGCTCTACAACGTGCCAGGTGGGGGCTGGGGAGCAGCGGGGCGTGTGGGAGGGCTGGAAAAAAATGGGGGGGGGGCTGGTGGGTGGGGAGAGGAGTGGGGAGACCTGTCCTCCATACACCGCCCTCGCCTCCTTTGGCCCCAGGGGTAGATGGACTGTCCCTGGAGGTCTCCTGCCTGGTGGACATCCGTGACCACGTCAACAAGGAGCTGGCCTTGCGTTTCAGCACCGACATTGAGAACAAGGGTGCTTTCTTCACGGACCTGAACGGATTCCAGGTATATTGAGGCTGGGGCAGGGAGGAAGCATGAACCCCCCTTCCCGGGCTTTGCTCGGGTTGAACGGCTGCACGTGTCCTTGGACAAATTCTTCTCTGCCGGCAGATCCAGCCCCGGCAGTACCTGAAGAAGCTACCGTTGCAGGCCAACTTCTATCCCATGCCAGTCATGGCTTATATCCAGGACAGGCAGAGCCGCCTGACCCTGCACACAGCTCAGGCGTTGGGCGTCTCCAGCCTCAGCAGCGGTGAGTGGAGCAGGAGAGGCTGAAGTCCTCCGAAATGGGGGGCTGCCGCTCTCCCATTGGGGGCTTTGTTATGGGGCTTGGGGCTGACCCCCAGGGAAGCTCCCAGTGTTTGGGGGTGGGTCTCTGGGGCACACGAGGAAAGTCTGGGAGCTGTTGTGGTGAAGCAAAGGCCTCTTCCCGTATGGACAAGTTTCCATTAGCATTATTGATAGTCCCCCTTTTCACAAACTCAAAGCCGATTACACAGTGCGGCTCAGTGCAGCCAGTAGGATGAGACCTCTAATAAGCTTAACCGATGTTGAATTAGGACAGGCTAGTAATTCTTAAAGCTGCAGCATTTAAAGTCTTCCATTACTTTAGTTCTCAGACTCTGAGGTTTCTTCCCCTTGTTCCGCAACATGTGGGCAAGACAGAGTCCAGTTATAAAGCCTCAGTCCTTTGTGGCTTGAGCCAGAACGGTCAAGCGATAAGAGAGCTTCTTCCTGGTGTCCAGGGAATTTATACTCTTCCATTGGGAGTCATTCCCAGTCTTCCTGGCCCAAGAGGAAGAAATACAGTCTAGCCTTTCAGCTTCCCAAGTCCCCGTCCCTTTGGTGTGACAGTGTAGCCGAGGTGTTAGCTGGTGAACCTTTTGTTCCACTCCAGCAAGAGCCATTTGCATGACTAAGCACTGAAGTGTTGCCTGCCTCCGCTCCTCTACTTCGTCTCTTTGCCAGAGACTAACTTGCACCCAGGCCTCCTGGACACGGACAGAGTGCAGGCACAATCACTATAATGTTAACCTAGGGTGGAAGGCATTTCTCCGCCCCTAGGCCTCACGGATTCTGCACCGGCAGGATCCTGCAGTTGGGTCCTATTTGTTGTTGTGTGTGGGAGGGCTGTTTGAAAGCCTTCTGTTTATGTTCATCTGATACCCCCTGTTTCCCCTTGATTTGCAGGCCAGCTGGAGGTGATCCTGGACCGACGCCTCATGCAAGACGATAACCGAGGCCTCGGCCAGGGCCTGAAGGATAACAAGCGGACCTGCCACCGCTTCCGCCTCCTCCTGGAACAGCGCAGCAGTGCTGAAACGGTATGAGGAGCCACTGCCGAGGCGTCCCTGTGGTGGGGCCACGCTGTGTCACACAGCCCCTCCCTCCTTGCCCGGGCTTCTTGGAAGCGCCACGCAGCACATGCCCAAGGGAAGCCTCTGGCTGGGAATTGCAGGTCCCTTCAGTGCCCCAGTTGCAGACCAGCTCCACTGCTCCCCGGGAACGGTGCAACGAAGCTCCTACTTGCTGTCTCGTGGGTATCACCCCCTCACTGGGACCGTGGGAAGCCGCAAAGGCCCTTCCGAGGAAGCGTTTGCTCCCCTTTGCCTTGATGCCCCCTTGGGCACCCGTAGCAGCACCCGGCCCGGTTCCAGACCTGGGGCTCCTTTTTCATGCCGGGAGCTCATTCACCGCGTGCCCTCTGCGAGGGAGGGGGCTTTGGAGTTAACTCCCGAGTCTCGGCTTCTGCTGTGGTCTTCTCACCCTGCTTGGCCACGTGTCTGGTTTTCTGTGTCTTGCAATCCCCCCCCCTCCCCGGTTCATTATGGCTGCTGAGCTGTCCGGTGGAACGCACTGACGCCAGAAACGCGTCTCACAGAATCTCCTGAGCTCAGTGGGAAGGATGGGTTTTAATCCAGCCACTGGACAGCAGCACGGGGGTCAGGCGTGGAGGGTGAAGGTGGGGAGAGCAAGGTACGCCCCCACCCGAGCTGGTTGGAGGCAGGGGAAGGGATCACGCGTGACGGAGGGAGGATGCCGTAGCAGCCAGAGAAGGGGAGGCCTTGTCAGCCGTCAGTCGGTGGCTGGGGGAAGGCAAGCAGGCGAGAGAGGGTCAGGCTTCCGAGGACGGACATGCAACTAGTCCCAGGGTGACGATTTATACATTAAATGTGTGAAAGGGGTGCTGAACAGCGTGGTGGGGAAGCTGGGAAAGACAACACCCTTTTCAAAGGGTGCGTGTGTGTGTGTGTGTGTGTGGAAACTGTCTCCAGCCGGAGTGGTGTAGTGGATAGTGCTGGACTGAGAACTGGGAGATCCGGGTCTAAACTCCCGCTCTGCCACGGCGACCTCAGGCCAGCCATACAGACTCGGTCTGACCTACCTCGCAGGGTGGTTGTGAGGCTAAAGGGGAGGAGAGAACTAGGTAAGCCACTTTGGGGGGGGGGAGCGGTGGGTGGAAAGAAAGCAAAGAGAACAAAATACCGCCTGGGGCTGAGCAGGGATGGAGACGGGGAAGATGAACCCCACGGCGGTCTCTGCAGAGCAAAAAGGCTCCCCTCCCCGGCTCTGTGGGGCCTTGCGGGGCCTCCCCCCCCGGGGAGCCTCTGGTCCTCCGTCGCCCCTCGGACGCAGGGCCGGGTTGCCCCCCCCACCCCCGAGCGGTTTCCCCCTTGTAACACGGCTGTTCTCCTTGACCCCCTTTCCACGCCCACCCAGAGCTCCGGCTTCTTTTCCAAACTGGCCTCCGTGGTTAGAGACTGGGTCTATTCCAGCTGGAAGGCCGATGGCCGAGAGGTAAAGCCTGCCCCGTCTCGTGCACTAGCTGGTGGTGACGTAGCTGGGCCCTGTGTCTGTGTTAGCCCAGGTGATAGCTCAGTGGGCCTAGATCCCCCTGCGCGCGACCACCCGGCCTCCGGGGCTGGGCGGACCACCCGGGACTCTCCCTGCGGAGCCTTCCTTGCACGCACCCCTCTGCATCCTCCCCGCTGCAGGCCCAGGACGGCCGGCCCATCAGCTTCCCGTCTCTGCTCAGCCACATGACTTCCATGCACCTGAACGCCGAGGTGCTGGTGATGCCCGTCGCCCAGGAGAAGCCGCCGCCTACGGCCCTGCGCTCCTTCCAGCCCTTCTCGGCCACCCTGCCCTGCGACTTCCACCTGCTCAACCTGCGCACGCTGCAGGGGGAGGTGAGTCCGAGCGCGGGAGCCTGGGCTCTGCCCTCTCCAGGTGGGTGGAGCCGCTCCCCTTGGCCTGCAGGGAGCGGCCGGGTGGCGCTTTGCCTCGTGTCGCCCATTTGTTTGCTGCCTTCCCGGTGGCATACGTGCCTGCTCCTCCACAGGACGATTCGCTGCCCTCCACGGAGACGGCTCTGATCCTGCACCGCAAGGGCTTTGACTGTGGCCTGGAGGCCAGGAACCTGGGCTTCAACTGCACCACCACCCAGGGCACGGTACGCGTGGGAGCCGAGGTTCCCCGGCCTCCTAAAGCGCCGAGCGGGAGATCGGTGGGGGCTGTAGGGGAGGAGACTGTCCCGCCGGTAAGGGAACGGAGCCCAGTTCTGCTGCTGGGGCCTCCCCTGCCCGAGTACCCGGGGGGCTGCCGCTGCCTTCACTCACCACCTGCCTCTCCTCCGCCAGCTGTCTCTTGGCGGCCTCTTCCAGGGCCTGGAGCTGGCATCCGTGCAGCCCTCCTCTTTGACCCTGATGTACCCGCTGGCCCCGGCGTCCTCTAACAGCACCGCCGTTCACCTGGGCCCCATGGAGATAGCCACGTTTCGCCTCCGCCTCGGATGACATCACTCTCCCTCGGGGGCCGGCTGGGACACCCTGGTCTGCCGTGCACTGCAGGAACAGGACCGGCCAGTGAAGCTCAGGCTGGGGTGTGGCTTGGCCCTGCGGCCGGGAGGAGGCGTCCTGCTATTTATTGCTCTCCTTTCGTAGACGCTGCTGCGTTTCAAAGGCCGGGCGGGGGGCTAGTCCGGGTGCTCTGTGGGGCTGCAGAACTGGGGGGTCCTCCCAGCCCGAGGGCCCTGGGTGTGTGTGTGTGTGTGTGTGTCTTGGGCTTGCCCTGGCCCAGGAGGAGGCCTCTGCCACTGCCCTCCCAGGGAAGGACTCCTGCCTCCTCCAGCTGTCTGTTGTGGACCACAAGCCCAGCCTGACTGGCTCCGTGAGCAAGGAGGCGACGATGCCTGGCCCTCACTGGACAGAAATGAAAGAGGCTCTGGGGGGGGGGGGGGGGGCGCCGGGGGGGGGGGAGGCTCTCACTGTGGACTTGTGGCTCTTGCTGAACCCGGGTTGGGAAGGGACTCCTTTCCAGAATACAGGGAATAATGAGGTACCTGATGCTGCTGGGCACGGCCTCCTCCTTTCGCGTGGTCAAGCGAACGGCTCCGTCTCTCAGCAACTGGATTCCATGAGGTCTCCCCCCTGGCTCTGGCAGGCTGGGAAGAGTCATGACCGCTGACCCATGGCCCACAGTGCCCATTTTAAAGCTGATCAGTGCTTGTTTACGCCATTCCCCACCCCCAGGAAAGCAGAGGTTTAGAACCCGCATTGCTTTTGTTTGGACACCCCCCCCCCCGTCAGGTTGGCTGTCCGTACTTCCCAAGGGAAGCCCTCCTGCTTATCCCCGGTGAAAGTGAGGTCTGAAGCCCTGCTTGGCCTTGGGGGTCTCCATCCAAACCACGGGTATCACTGTCAGATTGTTTATTTATTTACACACAGTACCTAATTTAAAAGCACCTACAGCATCAGGCGTCAAACAGCCAGTATAAGAACCAGTATCAGATCTCTCCTCAATGGCACTCAATGTGTGGCTTCTTCCTCCAAGGGGTGGGTTGTGGGTCGGATGTAGAGATGTAAAATTTCTGGAAATTTTGAAGCTAGGAAAAACCCCCGGCTTTTTTCCGGAAAAAAACTGCAATTTTCAGAAAAATTGAAAAAAAAATGCTACATTAGCACTTCTTTTTTCTTTTCCAGATTGAAAGTCATTCTGTTACTTTAGGAACATAAAATATGACTATGGACATTTTTACTTGGCATGAAATTATCACAACTAGCATATTATATAGTATATCCAAACAATTATTACAAACAGAATACCCACCCACATGCAAAAACAAAACTGAAACCTTTTTCTTTTCCTGTGACAATAGCACCTCCTAAAGGAAGAAATGCATCTTGTTCTTGCATTGGAGAGTTCAGTTTGTAACCTAGGACTTGCCTTGTCCTCAGTGCACAGAAATTAGATCAATCTGATACCATACATATTTTTTAGAAATGATTTGAAAAATATTTGAACACCTTGTCTTAAAATATTTTATTCATCATGTTAAAATAAAATGTTCCATAATCAATTTCACCCCCGAATTTTTCTGGTTTTTCCCTGGGCCTTCACATCTCTAGTCGGATGTGATGGGAAACGTAGCTGTCTTCAGCCACAGTCCTGGCGGAACATACCTGTCCTGCACGCCCCGTGGAACTGCATTAGCTCCCGCAGGGCATGGATGTCCCCGAGCAGAGAGTTCCACCAGGCGGGAGCCGGGGCTGGAAAGGCCCCCTGGCTCTGGCTGAGGACAGCTGGACATCTTCTGGGCCAGGGATCGCCAGAGATCAGCACCTCAGCCAGGGTCCCTTGCTGGAGGCTGCCCAAAAAGAGAAGGAGAGAGAGAGACGCTGGATTCGTACCCCATGGCCCTCCACAACCCGAAGGAGTCTCAGAGTGGCTTTACACTCTCCTTTCCCTCCCCCTCCCCACAACAGACACCCCCTGTGAGGAAGGCAGGGCTGAGAGAGCTCTTGAGAGGACTGCTCTTGAGAGGAGAGCTCTGAGAGAACTTGTGACTGACCCCAGGTCACTCCAGCTGGTTGCATGTGGAGGAGGAGTGGGGACTCAAACCCGGTTCTCCCCGATCAGAGGTCTGCGCTCCTCACCCCTGCACCCAGCGGGCTCTGGGGGTGGCTGCCTTGCAGGGATCAGCTCCTCCTCCCCCACCTGCCCGCCTCTTCCTCTGGAGTGCCTCTCGCTGTCTTGGTGACCGGCATCCGCCCGCCAGGCCGGTGGAACTCCCCAGACTGTGTTCAGGCACCTGAAAGTGGCGAAGCCGCTGCCGGCTGGCACATGGCTGGCCTCTCGCTGCCTGATGGATCCGTGGAGATGCCAGTTGTGTCGGCGTGGGGTGATGCCGGAGCCCCAGACTGGACGCTAGGAGGGGTGCCTGAGGCAGGAGCCCCCCCCGAAGGCAGAAGCGGAGGCTGCTGCAGCCAGGCAGTGGGGTCAACGTGCACAGAAGAGGTACAGAAGGAAACAGACTCCACTTGTGGAAGTGCCCACCAGGGTGCTCCTCCGTGTGCCAGGCCGTCTTTGTGGCCCGTGGTGAGTGCCTGCCCAGGCACAGCAATTGCTAAGGAGGGGGAGAGGCCGCTGGGGCGTCTGGCCAAGGGCGAGCGGCTGCCCTGTCAATGGGGGGTGGGTGGGTAAGAAGGCGAGAGCGGGAAACAGGAGGTCTGGGCAGCACCTCAGCTTCAGTCAGTGGAGAGCAGCAGGAGAAAGTGTCCTGCAGGGTAAAGGACAACCTGTGTGCAGAGGGAGGCGTGGGTCTGAACTCTGGGTGCCTCACTGTCGCCCCCACACACACACGACAGGGCTGTGGGAATCTGATGCTTCATGGGCAGTATGGCCAAGCCACCCAGCGGCTTTGTGTAGACAGGAAGGCAAAGGGGCTGTCCCTGGGACTAGAGGAGCCGAAAAAGCAAGGGGGCTGCTGCTGGCTGGCTTCCTGCTCTGGCTGCAGTCCTCCCCCTCCCAAAATGGAGCCTGCGCATTTTTAAAAAGCAGCGCAATGGGGACGGTAGTGCCACTGCTGCCGAGGGCATCCCTGGTGGCTCCACCTGTTCCATCTGCTGCAGGAGGCACCGGCAGCCTGTCCCGATCAGGGGGGCGTGTATCATCTAAGGTGCTGCTGCTCGTTCACCTCCTGGGCTTCCTCTGGGGAGCTTGTGATGCACAAATCTGTACCCCCTGCGTGCTCCCGGGGCCGAATAAGGAACGCAGGGTTGGAGTCCAGGGAGTGGATATCTGTTTATTGCAATAACAGGAGACACGGGACTGGACACCTTGGCACCCAGTAACCCCAAGCTGTATTCTGCCCCAACCAGGAAGGGCCGTAGGTCTTCTACCCCCAAATGACGTCATGACAGTTGACACAAAGAAAAATCCTCAGTTGGTGTCCAACTGGTCTCATCAATCAGAGCATCATTTGAACTGGCACTTCTCTATGGGCAAGTCCCTATTTGGATCACAACTGTCAGTAATTGTGTCAGCTAAGCTTATCTGGTCCCGGAAGAGTGGAAAACATCGACGAACAGAGAGGCCTTCTGTTGGCCTCCTCCTTGGCTTATTTGCTTCAGCCTGGAGCTGGGGAGTTTTCTGATAAGGCGCATGAAACTTCGCTCTTGGCAGACAGAGTGGGGCAGGAAGTTATTTGTTTTGAGAACACAGAGCCACGCCATCTCATAGCTGAACTGTCAGGGTGTCCTTCAGCCAGGGAGCTTGTCATTTCAAATGTACATTCCATTCCATTATTTTCTGAATCCATCTAAAAGAACCTTGGTAATTCTATTCTAAGTCTCTCCTGCTGTCAGGCCCCACAGCAACAACGAAGTAGACACTTGCAGGAAGGTTTTACTTTATTTGAAGCTATAGATGCACGGACAGGAACACTGTTAGGAATCACAAGCAAACTATGCGCATGAGAGGTTATAGTACATTCATATGCGTACCATCCAATTACTACAGTTCCCGCGCGCGCCTTTCGGCCTGGGAATCAACTGCTACTTAAAAGAAAACATGGACGAGCTTCTCAAGGCCCATCCTGATTATAGTCAAAGCAAGAACTTCAGCACTCCTCCTGTGGCCTTGAGAGATAGCTGTTTCAGCTGAAGCGGCAATTAAGCGAAGGGGAAAGCATGCGCATAGAACACAAGGTAAAACGAAACTTTGGCAGCTTGCTGGACACCTGCTTGGGCTCAATGCTAAAGATCAAACTCTGAATAAAACACCTTGACATGTCAAGAGAAATGTCAGAAATCGCAATCCTGAACCACATTCCCTGGTCCCTTGTCGGACACTTGGGAGCAGGGGGGTGCCAGGTGACCTCCCCTGTGTGCACCCCCACCCTCCTCCTCCACATCCACCCTGAGAAGGCCCCAAGGTTAGCCAGCAAGCTTCCGGGCAAAGTGGCCGGGCTTCAGGGGCCCTCCCTCCCGTACTGGTGAAGTGCTGGTCACCGCCAGACCCGCCCCCCCCCCGCCACAGGCCTCCCGCAACCCTCTCCTGTGCCCTCCCCGCCGGACCTGCTCCCAGCAAGAAAAGAAAAGCACTGTGGGCGGGATGGCTCCAGGAGGATGCCCGAGAGACCTGTCCTTAAGGTGGTGGGGCATTCCGGGGCCTGCCCCCCCACTACCGCCCAGGCCCCCCCCCCGGCTTCCCATCCC
>NW_015161427.1:310684-323219 GCF_001447785.1 Gekko japonicus
CTTCCCCGGGCTTCCCGGAAGCGGCCGGCGGGGGAGGGGGCGGGACTTCCGGGAGCGGCATGGCGGCCAGCGAGGAGAACGGGAGCGGCGTCGCCGCCGTCGAGGAGAAGGAAGAGGAGGAGACAGAGGCGGCGGCCTCTTCCTCGCCGTCGGCGCTGCGGCGGGCGGGCAACGAGGACTTCCAGGCGGGCCGCTACGAGGCGGCGCTGGAGGCCTACGCGCGCGCCCTCAGCCTCGACCCGCCGCGGGCCGAGAGGGCCGCCCTGCACCGCAACCGCGCCGCCTGCCACCTCAAGCGCGTGAGTCCCCCGGGGGGGCGGGCGGGGGGGAACAAGGGACCCGGTGGATGTGCCGGTGCTGCCACGGTGCGTCCCGTTGAGAGTTTGAGGGTCTTTGGCGTTTTCCGCCCAAGCAGGGAGGGACTTGGAATGGAAGCCCTCAGAGCTTCACACGGAGAGCAGGGCCGGCTCACCCACTAGGCGAACTAGGCATTCGCCTAGAGCGCCGGGCCCTGGATGGGGTGCCAAGCTGTGCTTCCCCCCCCCCTTTGGGGGCGGGGGGGGGGGGGGGAAGAGGTGGTGGTGGCGGCAGCAAAAGGGTGGCTGGCTCCAGAGGTCTCCAGGCCCCACTGGGAGGTTGACATCTGCACCACAAGGCAGCCTCTCCTAGGGCGCAGAAACACCTCTAGCCAGCCCTGTCGGAGAGGCACGCCTGTCGGGCGGGAGTGTAGGGGCCGGCCACAAGGACACCTCTGGCAAGCGTTGCACGCCCATCACCGGCCCGTAGCATCCGCCCCGAAGATTCGGAGTTAAAAAGTACCCGGGAAAGCCCGCGAGCAAACGGTTTGCCACTGGCCATCGACGGAATCCCTATGTGTGATCGCTCAAGCGCGCGCCTCTCGCCATGTTAACGTGCCGGAAACACGCACCGACAAACAAGACCCCGCTTTGCCGCGGCGGCGGTTAAATTGTGCTGGCGCAAAAGGCCACGCCTCTCCCCCCCCCGCGTTATCTGGCCCATGTGACCGGGGGCCTCTGATTGCCAAAGGTTCTTTTAGATAGACTCAGAAGATAGTGGGATGGAATGGATGCTTTGGAATGACAAGCTCCTCAGCTGAAGGACGCTGGAGAAGTGCGGTCAGTGCTCTCAAAACAAATGACTTCCTGGGTGGAAGAGAGCGCCTGGCCCCACAGAGTCCGCCCAGAGCTAAGTTTCCTGTGCCTTCTCAGAAAACTCCCTCGCTCCAGGCTGAGGCAAATAAGCCAGGAGTGATGCCAAAAGAAGACCTCGTTGTCCCTGAAAAGCCCCTCGTGTCTTCCATGACCAGATAAGAGGAAACGTGAAGGCTTGTGGTTCTGATCCAGAGAGGAGCTTGCCCACAGAGAGGTGCCAGCTCAATTGATGCTTTGATGACGAGACCTGTTGGATGCCAATGATTAAAGATTTCTTAATGTATAAACCGTAATGAGGTCATTTGGGGGTAGAAGACCTATGGCCCTTCCTGGTTGGGGCAGAATACAGCTTGGCCGGTACTGGGTGCCAAGGTGTCCAGTCCTGGATTTTTGCAATAAACAGATATTTATGCTCTCCCTGGACCCAAACTGTGTGTTCCTTATTTGGTCACATGGGGCACAGATTTGTGCATCAGCCCCTTCCTCCTCACTGAGGCTTCTCTCTCTCTCCAGGGGGACTACGCGCAGGCCGAGCAGGATGCCTCCAAAGGTAAGGGAGAGGAGGGCCAGCGGGATATAGTGGCTGGAGGGTTTGGACCAGGATCACGGAAGCCTGGGTTCAGATCCCATCTTGCCCCTGCCAATGACCTTGGTCCTAGCCCACCTGGCAGGGATGCTGTGAGGACAAAGGAGAGGAGAACGATGCACTGGGGGGAAGGGCGGGCTCTATAGGTGAGTTACGTAAATTAGTAGAATAAGGAGACGGGGGGGGTTGTCACTGGCCGCCTCCATCACCCCCTTCCCCGCTGACTCATCTCTCGCTCTCTCTGTGGTGGGCAGCCATTGATGTTGACCCGGGGGACGTGAAGGGGCTCTTCCGTCGCAGCCAAGCCCTGCAGCAACTGGGCCGCCTGGACCAGGCCCTCTCGGACCTCCAGCGCTGCGTCAGCTTGGAGCCCAAGAACCGGGCCTTGCAGGAGGCGCTGCGTAACCTCGGCAGCTGCATGCACGAGAAGGTAGGTAGAGAGGTGGGGTGGGGGCAGGTGGGCACACCCTCACCTCACCACTTACCTGCCCCGGCCTTCCTTCCTTCCAGGTGAAATCGGCAGCCTCAACCGACTCGAAAGTGGAGCAGATGTTCAGGGTCTTGCTGGACCCTGAGGAAAAGGATCAAGACAAGAAGCAGAAGGTATGGGTCCAGCCTCTGAGGGCTGGGGAGCAAGAAGCAGGGGCTTGGCCTGTGGCCATGGGGTGGGCCCTTTGAGTCAGCTCTCTTGAGAGGCACATGGGGCACATGGACATTCAGGGCAGGGTTGTCTGGCAAATGGCGGCCAGGAGACCTGGTGGGAGATCACTGGTTCCAGGAGTAGCAATAGGAGGAAAGTTCGCTAAAATACTCTCCCTTTCCTAAGTTTTATATTGTGCATTACTAGTTGTGGTTTTGGCATTGCTAGGTACGCCTGATGCATAGTCTAGCTGTGATGCTCTGCTTTGGTTTCATGTTCCAGCCAGGGTGGTGGTGGTGGGGAGTACGAGCAGTGCAGATCTTTTTGTTTGGTGTACTGGTTAAGTGCGCGGACTCTAATCTGGGAGTCCTTACACCTGGCTGGATGACCTTGGGCAAGCCGTAGTTCTGTCAGAGCTGTTCTTGAAAAAAGAGCAGTTTCCGTCAGAGCTCTCTCAGCCCCACCGGCCTCACAGGGTGCCGGTCTGTTGGGGGGGGGGAGGAGTTTGTAAGCCGCTCTGAGGCTCCTTTGGGTAGTGAAGGGTGGGGTATAAATCCAATCCCTTCTTCTCTTCTCTCTTCAACATCTGGGAACATCTGCAGCAGCACCTCTTGTGTGAGAGTTGCGTTGGCAGGAGATTCTTCTATAAGACCGAGGGGGGGTTGTTGTTGTTTGCCAGACTGAATTATTCTCTCTCTCTCCCCCCCCCCACCTCCCCGTGGCCAGGCCGCCCAGAACCTGATAGTGTTAGCCCGAGAGGAGCCTGGAGCGGAGAAGATTTTCCAGAACGATGGGGTCCATCTGCTTCTGCAACTGCTGGACACGGATGGGCTGGATATGGTCCTGGCAGCTCTGCGTACCCTGACTGGTCTCTGCCGGGGTCATCGTTCCCGGGTATGTGTGGGTCTCCTGAGAGCTGCTGCTGCTGCTTTCCGGGGTCATGAGGGGAGGCTGTATCCAGGGGGTGGCTGCCTGGAGAGCAGACGCCCGGCTGCCCTGTGGGGGAGTGCCGGCAGAGGCAGCTCCTGCTCATTCCCTTTGTGATGTTTTGTTGGCTGAGCCCGTGGGAGATGCTGTGGATTCAAACTCTTTGTTAGGACTGGTTTGCAAGGCGGGAAACACAAGGTATGGTTGCAACCCCAGATTCCATGCACTCGACATCAGCGTTACTACAGTGGTCCTGAAAGATACACAACCACTATGTAGCCAGGCACAGACTTCACTCCAAAGACGTTTCCTGTGTGAACAATGTCTTTGAGGCGTCTTCGGAAGATTACCAAGCGAGCCTCCTTATTCCACTATGCGCACACACTCCCCCCCCCCCCCCCCCCGGAGCCTCACCAAGTGAGAAGAGACTTGTCTGGCTCCTGCTTCTTCTAATGCAGCTAGATAGACTGCAGCAGGTAAATTACAGGGAAGGGATAACAAGACAAAAGCAGGTAAATCATCAGGTGACAGCCATTTGCCTGTTACTGAAGGCCTGAGTCTGACAGCCGGGCTCTTTCTCAGGTCTTCAAAGTCTGTCTGCTTGTGGTGGCACTTCTGTCTTGGAAACCAGCTTGGGCATCGTCCCAGCGGCTGAAATTGTCCTCCTGGTGGGGTAGCACACGGGTTTGGCACACAGAGCAGAAGAGCCGTATCCTGTTGCCTGCACTCGTTCTCTTGGGTGTGGCTTCTTCCCCGAGGGATTGTCAGCAGTGGTCTGCACAGAGAGAGGAGGAGGAGCGGAGGTTGGCGTGGGTCCTCCTTCCCAGCCTCTCAGAGCTTGGGGGCCTGTTTTGCAGACGGTGGCAGTCCTGACAGCCCTGGGGCCTCGGCGTTTCTTTGCCATGCTGGAGCTGGAGGATGAGCAGGTCTCCCTGGTCGCCTGTAGCCTGCTGCAGGTCATGTTCGATTCCCTGAAGGAGGGATTGCAGCGGGAGGTGCGTGGCAAGGAAGAAGCCTTGGTGTCTGGTGAGTGTTTTCTTGCACACCCCAGTAGGGGTGCCAGTCTTGGTCGCTGTTGAGAGCGGCGGACTCACGTCGACGGGAGAGCCGGGTTTGGTTCCCCACTCCTCCTCCTCCTCCTCCACACGGAGCCTCCTGGGTGACCTTGGGCCAGTCCCGCAACTGCTGGGTAGAGAGGAAGGGAGGGGCCATTGTAAGCGGCTTTGGCATTTCTTACGGTAGAGCCGACTCTGGCTGGGAGGGGGCGGGGGTATAAATCTGATAATAAATAAAACAAGAAAGCAGGATCTAAAAACCAAATTTTCTTCTTCTTGCCATTAACTTGTTAACCTTCTAATTGACTTATCAGCATCGCTATTACTAGCACCTCTTAATGCTGAAATTGTTTATATGGCTTCAAGGCTATTAAAATTATTTACTGTTGTCTTTTGCTTGTTCTGTTAGCTGCCCTGAGCCGGTCTTGGCTGGGTGTTTGATAGTAAATAAAAAGGGGGGACTTACTTGTTCAGGGATGGTGTGGTGGGGGGTCCTCCTGTTCCCTGAGGCGTGTGGGTTCTCTTACGGTCTGAAGGAATGGGGGCTGTGTGGGCTGCTTCCTAGTCTTTGAAGGTCACCCCAGTCTGGGCACGTTTATGAGGACCAGTTCCTTGACCTTCGTGTTCTTAAATTGGGGGGGGGGGGGGCTGCCTAAATTGCCTTTTTGGCACAGGAATACAGCCTGGCCCGACTACGGTCCGCTCCGTGCTTCTCGCTTCCTCTGCGCCAGCCGCCCTGCCCAGCTGGCATTCCGGTGGCAGCCTGAGGTAGGGAGGACTGAGCCGCTGATGCCCCCCGCAATTGCTCTCCCTTCAGAAACATCCAAGGAGCTGAAATTGCTGCTCAAGCAGCTGCTGGAAGCCCTGACCCGGGAGAGCATCTCTTCCTACGGCCGCGACAGCATCCTCAACTTGCTGATCACGGTGGTGCCTCGGAAGTCGCCGCAGGAACCCAACAACAGCCTGGCCCTTTGGGTCATTGACCAGGGTGAGCACGGGGGTGCCGTGTTGTCCCTCCCGCCCTTGGGGTCTTGACTCACCTCACCGAGCCCCCCTCCTCCTCCTGGCAGGTCTGAAGGAGATCCTGGCGGTGGGAGGCACGGTGGCCCAGGCGCCCGGCGGCCTGCGAGTGACGGAGAACAGCCACATGAGTGCGGCCGTCCTGCTCAGCAAGCTTTACGGGGACTTGAAGTGCGACGTGGAGCGGGAGAACTTCCACCTGCTCTGTGAAAACTGCATCAGGTAGGGGGCTCTGGGGCCCACAGTGCCGCCTCTGTGGGTTGGGAGGGACGGGGCAGAGACCGTGAACGGGGCGGGGGGGGGGTCTTTCCCCCTTCTACTCTGGGTGTTTTGGACCACGTATTTTCTTTCTTTTAGTTTGCCCTCAGTTAGACACATCGGTTGGCTACCATTCAGCTGTTTGATAATTTTTTTCTCAAATCAGACTTTCAGACATTCCGTGATGCCAGTTTAGTGAATAGTTTGGGGGGGGGGGAGACTTGGGGAAAGGAGACTGTGAGCCGCTCTGAGACTCCCTTGGGTAGTGAAGGGCCATGGGGTATATGAATCCAAACTCTTCTTCTTCCTTTTCTTTGTTTTGCATAATGGTGGTTTGCTTCGGAACCCTGAATTTGTTATCCTGAAGAGTTGGGTTCCTTGCTGTGTCCTCGACTGAGAGGCTCTCTTGATAGGCCAGAGGTGTTTTCCCTTCCAGGGGCTGGTTCCAGGGCGAGGGGATGCCTGGGAAGCTGCAGGCCATCCGGGCCGTGTCGTGCCTCTTGCAGGGCCCCTTCGAGGCGGGGAACCGGGTGCTGGAGCTGAACGGCATCATGGAGAGCATCCTGTCCCTGTGCGCCTCCTCGCAGGGGGCTGACCAGCTGGTGGCCGTGGAAGCCCTGATCCACGCGGCGGACAAGGCGAAGCACGCCTCCTTCATCACTGCCAACGGCGCCACACTCCTGAAGGAGATCTACAAGCACAGCGAGCAGGACAGCATTCGCATCCGGGCTCTGGTGGTGAGTTGAGGGGGCCGGAAGGCGGGGCTGCGGGGGCTCCTCCCCCCTCCCCCCCCCACTCCTGCTGCAGCTGCCTCTTCCCTTTGCAGGGCCTCTGCAAACTGGGCTCAGCCGGCGGCACGGATTTCAGCATGAAGCAGTTTGCAGAAGGCTCGACTCTGAAGCTGGCGAAGCAGTGTCGCAAGTGAGTGCCGCCCGCAGAGGGCCGCTGTGGCACATTCAGTGGGGAAGGACCGGTGCTCTCCGCAGCAGCACCGGGGGGGGGCAGGGGGAGGGGGGCGGCATCTCGTCCTCTGTGCTCATCACGCCACGCTCCCTCCTCCCCCCAGGTGGCTGTGCAACAAGGGCATGGACGCGGGCACGCGGTACTGGGCGGCGGAGGGCCTGGCGTATCTCACCTTGGACGCAGACGTGAAGGAAGAGCTCGCGGAGGACCAGGCAGCCCTGCAAGCCCTCTTCCAGCTGGCACGGGTGCGGCTGCCGTGGGAGTGGGCCGGGGCTGTGGAGGGCTGCTTTGGCCTGGGCGGGGGAGGGGGGGCACATGGGGAGGCTCCCCGTACCCACTGTCCATCCCAGTCTGTCTGCAGAAGCGGCTGATGGGGGACGGGACGGGTGTTCTTCCAAGGTGGCCTGCCCAGAAACGGCGTTGGCTGAATTGTGCCTTCTTCTTCCTCCTCCTCCTCCCGCTGCTGCTCCCAGTCAGAGAACAGGACCGTGATGTTCGCGGTGGCATCTGCCATGGTGAACTGCACCAGCAGCTACGACCAGGAGGAGCTGGATCCCCAGATGGTGGAGCTGGCCAAGTACGCCAAGCAGCACATCCCCGAGAAGCACCCCAAGGTGACGAGAGCAGGGGCCCAGAGAGCAAGCGTGGTGGTGGTGGGGGCTTCGGGGCAGGGGCTCCCCCCCCGGCACACACGCAGAGCCTGGGTGGTGGGTGGGGCGGGGGAGGGCGGGTGGGCTCCCCTCGCTCGTGTGTCTCCTGCGGGCCCTGATTCCTTGTCTCTGGCTGCCCAGGACAAGCCGGAGTTTGTGCGCCGGCGTGTGCGGAAGCTGCTGGCTGCAGGGGTGGTGTCGGCTCTCAGTTGCATGGTGAAGAATGAGAGCCCTGCCCTCAGCGCCTCCTGCCGGGAGCTGATTTCCAGGTGAGGTGGAGGGCTTCCGCGCCCCTCTGCTGCCTTTCGAGACTCTGCCAGTGGCACGTGGCCGGCTGGAGGGTCACGCTGGAGCTCTCATCCCTTTCCCGGGAGCAACGCAGCAGTGGGCCCGGCCCACCCCACCCCAGGGAAGCTCTTGCAGCCCCTCTGCCCAGAACTGAGTGGACTAACCTTCAGAGCCGGTGCCTCGCGTGCCACCTCTCCCGCCATATAGCTGTTGTTTATCCTCACAAAGAGGTGCCACGAAAGGGTCTCCGATGGCTCTCCAAGTGCAGGAGACCCAGCAGAGAAAGGGCAGGATACAGGCATTTGCGTTGGGGGCCCCCTCTGACATCGACACCCCCCCCCCCAGCAGCTTCTCGGGCCGTGGTGCCGGCTCTCCTGGCAGCTCGGAATCTCTCAGAGCTTTCAGAGCCGCAGGCCAGGCCCGCTGCCTTGGGGGCCCCCCCCCCAGCTTTTACTTGTGCAGACAGAAGGGGTACATGTCCAGCCGCTCCCACCGGTTCCATCCCGAGGCCGTTGTCTCAGGGTGTCCCTTCTGTGTCTCAGGGTGTTCCTGGCTCTCGTGGAGGACCCAGAGGACAGAGGTGTTGTGGTGGCCCACGGAGGGGGCAAGGTAAGCACCGCCCGGTCCCCGTAGTGGCGCCCTTCCGTGCCTGGGCTCTGCGCCCCGGCTGCTGCAGCGGTGCCTCTCGCTCCTCCCTTCCCAGGCTCTCCTCCCGTTGGCGCTGGACGGCACGGACGTGGGGCAGACCCGGGCAGCACAGGCCCTCGCCAGGATCACCATCACCACCGCCCCGGAGATGGCCTTCCCCGGCGAGAGGGTCAGTGTGGGCTGCGGGCGGTCTTTGGGGCCCACGCTGGCTCCACCTGCCTCCTCGGGGTGGGGTGGGGCAGGGGGGTGGGCTCCCTTGCTGGGCCACTCAGCCCTTCCTTCACCCTGCCTGAGGGCCCCCCCGCTCTCTCGCTTCCCGCAGGTCTACGAAGTGGTCCGGCCCCTGGTGAGCCTCCTGCACGTGAAGCGCACCGGCCTGGAGAACTTTGAGGGGCTGATGGCCCTCACCAACCTGGCCGGGACCAGCGAGCGGCTCAGGTGAGGCGGCCGGGAGGAGCGCGGGGGCCCTGGTGGCCAGGGACTGGGGAGGTGGCGCGGCACCCACCTGACCCTCTCCTTCCCGCAGGCAGAAGATCGTGAAGGAGAAGGCGGTGCCGATGGTCGAGGGCTACATGTTTGAGGAGCACGAGATGATCCGCCTGGCCGCCACCGAGTGCATGTGCAACCTGGCCCTCAGCCCGGAGGTGTGGGCGGGGGCCGGCTGGCGGGGGGGGGGAGCAAGGGGGGTGGTTGCACGTGGGGGATGGGGAGACTCTGGGCTCCTGGCTGGGCCCCGAGTCAGCGCTTACTCCCGGGCAGGTGGCGGAGCTGTTCCTAGCCGAGGGGAGCGACCGACTGAAGCTGGTGGTGCTGTACAGCGGGGAGGAGGACGAGCGGCTCCAGAGGGCGGCGGCGGGGACCCTGGCTGTGCTCACCTCCTTGGTGCCCCAGATCTGCCCCCGCATCCCCCAGGCGGTGAGTGTGGGGCGGGGCTTCCGCACACGGGGCCTGTGTGTGTGTGCGTGGGGGGGGGTTGCTGGGAGCGCCCGTGCCTGGTGCTGGGGGGGAGGGTGTGGGGCAGGGCCCGGCTGTGCGTTTCCCAGCTGCCGCCCCTCTTCCCGCTCCCCAGACGGTCCACTGGCTGGAGATCCTGCAGGCCCTGCTGCTGAGCCCCAGCCTGGAGCTGCAGCACCGCGGGGTGGTGGTGGTGAGGAACATGGTCCTGGCGGAGAAGGAGCTGGCGGAGAAGCTCATGGAGAGCGAGACGCTGGAGATCCTGTCCGTCCTCACCGGGCTGGAGAAGGAGAAGCCCCAAGTGGCCCAGGCGGCCACGGAGTGCCTGGCCCGGGCCGTCACCTACGGCCTGATCAAGCCCAGTCCTGTGGGCGGGGAGTGAGAGGCAGTCCCCCCCCCCCCGCAGGACACACACACGCGCACACACACGTCCTTCCCCGAGCACGCACTGCTTCTGCCTCGGCCCGTGTGCTGCTCTCGCTGCTGCCAGGGAGAGGGACCGAGGCCCGATCCCGCGTGGGTTGTGGGACAGCGGGCTCTGCTCCAAAGGTTCCCTGCGCCACAGCAGTTGGAGCCCGCCCCGGAGCAGCTGGTGTGGGTGAGCGTGGCTGGTGATGGGGAGCTGCCCGGAGCGCCCAGGGTCAGGGTCAGGGCTCCTCTCCGGGGGCCGCTTGCTGCTTCCTCCCTTCCCATTCTCTCACCTTGGGGTGGAGCTCTCCTTTTGGGACCAGCCTTCTCTGAGGCAAATAGGACCGCAGGTAGCAAGTACAGGTCGGAATCGCCACCTGACTGACACATGAGCCGTGGAAAACAGGGCCTCTTCAGCCAGCAGATTTTCACCATTACTCTGGTCGACTCTGTAAACACTACCACTTAAAAGTACAGGAGGGAATTGAAATTTGTGTCTGTGTGTCTTTGTCTCTGACTGTTCCCCACATCTCTGCTAAAGGGAATGTCTGCCCTCCTTTCGGGTGGACTAGGAGGGATCCTGGACCACTTCCCCTTCAAGACCAGGTCCTCCCTCTGGGCCTGTTGACCCCAGCAGTCGCACGGGATTCAAGTGTTACTCTTGGTCTCTCTCTTTCTACCCTGCCATGTTCCCAGCAAGGAGAGAAAGCTGCCTGTTGCCATGTAGCCGTGAACGCACAACAGGCCGATAATCAGGGATTGGGGCCTTGCTGGTTGTTTGTGGTCTCTGGGTGCTTTGGGGGACTTTTACCAGTGGAGTGGATGAGCCCTCACTACGGTCTACCCCTTGAAAGTCTTGACTGGTGACCATGGTGGTTTGTTTGAGCATCATTCTTCAGGAGGGCATCTTTGGGAAGTCAGCAGGTATCTCTTGGAGCAAGGAGTTCCATGAACTCTGATCAGCTTGTGCCTTTTTATTTTGATATTATTCAGAGGAGGAAAAAAATATAAGTCTTTTTTATCACCTTTAGAATGTCTTGCTTGTTTGTTTAAAGGGTTTATATCTCACATTGTATTTTAAGCACAGCTGCAGGTGCTTACAGTCAGAGAATGAAAGTACACAACATCAAGCACAACATAGCAAAGAAAACCCAGTAGTGTCAAACGAATGCAGCAGCAGTTGAGGCAGTTAAGGTAAAGCACTTTTTAAACCATCAGGGGTAAGAGTCATGAATAGCAGACCCAGCACGCCTGTCCCCGGATCTCTGGGCTGTCTCCGGAAGGCACAGGGCTAGTGCTTAACTGCCTCTGGGCCTGGGGAGTTTGCTTTTATCTATTTACAACGGATGGCAGATTACAAAATCAAACAGTAATGCAGTAGACGCTATAAGGCATACAGCAGACAGTGCAATGAAACGCAGTGTCAAAGTGACACATGCCTCCAGAAAGAAGCTGGGTGATGGAATTCAGAAAACGGTGCCAACAGGGTAAAGTCACCTCTGCGAGACGCACTGCCGAGACCGACAACCCCCTTCCTTTTTTAAAAAAATACTTGTTTTTATTAATTTTTAACAGCGTAAACACAACAAAATTAGACAGAAAGAGCAATTACCGGCTCAGTTAAACAGTTTTTCTTACGTAACTCCCACAGTATCACAGTAAAGTCAAACATTTGTATAGACTGAGTACCAAACAGTTAAAAGAACAACAGCTTCTATAGCGGGGTTTTTTGGAACTGCTTCACTATTTTCTAAATAGCTAATAATAGGAAAGGGTGAAAAAACAAGTACTCTCGGGTCTCCGCAGCCATGGCATCTAGACGGCCAGAAGTCCTTCACGGAAGATCAATGCACTTCCATCTGGTCATCACCCGGTAACACTTCCAATATCTTTAGCATCAGGGTTACTTCTTTCAAAATACTAAATAGGTGGTACATGACCCCGGCAGTCCTACACAAGATAACTCCTAAGATTTCAAACAAATGTTGGAAAAACTGTGGTGCTCTTGGACTTTGTGCACTGCTGGTGGTCCTGTCCACTAATAGAAGGCTACTGGACACAGCCAATACAACAAATTGCACTAATAGTTGATATTGTCTTACCCTGCACTTTAGAATCTAGCTTTCTGGAGACATGGCGTACAACTGGGAGTAGAAAAAGCTTGGAAACGTTCGTATCGACCTTACTGATGTTGGCAAAATTAACAATTGCACAAAAACTGAAGCAAAAAAATGTTCCGACAATAACATGCTGGCAGAACAAAATCTGGGAATGCTTTATTTATGGGCGCACCTCTTCTAACTCCTCAGCCCTGCAATCAGACCACCCCCTCCTGACCAGTTCTGTGGTACCAGAGCTCTTCCCCCTTTACATCTGCTGTGTCCGAAGAAGGGAGCAGTGAGTCATGAAAGCTCACACCACCCTGCCCCAAAGTTGGTTGGTCTTTTAAGTTGCTCCTGGCTTCCTAGCTCTGTGCTACTGCTACCGAGGGACTCACAGGGCGACCCACCTTGATCTGTCCCCTTTATAGGCATGCCCGCTGGAACAACTTCACTTTACACATTCCTAGAAGTGGCCAGAGCGTCCCACAAGGTGGAGAAAAGGGAGGCTATAAATATTTTAATGGGTAACAAGACTGCTCCCTTCCTGGTGGACAACAGAAGCTCCTGGTTGTGGAGGGGCTTGCTGGAGTGGAGGGGCTCCTGGGCAGGCGGGCCCCAGCCGTGAAGGGCTCTCTCTCTCTGTTGGGGGCTGGCCCTTTGCCCTGGGGAGGCCTAGGCAGAAAGTGGGAGCCAGGTCTTCACTGCACACCGCTGCATATAGTTATTACTTAGCTCCCCGCCTCTCTCTGCACAAATTCAAAACACACTCGAATTATGAAAAATATATAGAAGCACAGGATGAAAAAGCATCATCATCATCCAACTAAAATACACAGACTAAAAACAAAACGGGGGTGGGGTGGG
>NW_015161427.1:324188-326545 GCF_001447785.1 Gekko japonicus
CCAGAGCACGCAGCCGGCGGCCTCCTGCCTTCTCACCCTCGCAGCCCTGCCTGGCCAGGGCGGCTCCCGGCTGTTTCTCTGCACTGAGGCACGTCGGAGACCAGCTCTTCCCCTCCGCCGAGACACGGGCCTCGCTCCGGCCCATGGCTTCGTTCGGGCAGGGCGGGGGCGGGCCCTTCCCCCCATGTCGAGGGAGCGGGAGGGGGGCTCGTGCTTCCACGCCGCCGGGGCTCCTCCTCCTCATCTCTTCCTTTGCCCGGCAGAGGCAGGCGACTTGTACATGTGGGGCTGGAACGAGTCCGGTCAGCTCGGGCTGCCTTCCAAGGGGGTGGCGGGAAGCCCCGTGGCTGCCAGGGCAGAGGACAAGCGCAGCAGCAGCAGCCGCAGCAGCACCCCACCCCGCGGTAAGCCTGCACCCAGCAAGCCTCAATGGGAAGTTTGGGGGGGGGGGGAGTGCTGTTGCCGCTTGGCTGAAAGGTGGTCTCTTCCTAGGGCCCCAGGCAGCGCACGAGAGCCCCCCAGCTGCCTTCATCTCCATCCAGGCCTTCCCCGCACTGCTGGACATGCCGGGAGGGGAAGACGTCGGCAAGGTCAGCTGTGGATCGCGCCACACGGCCGCCCTGACACGTAAGACACCGCTCTAGGGAACTGGTCCTCCCAAGGAAGAGCCCGGGCACAGGCGGGCAGGCCTGGCCCGCTGAACATGTCCCTGGGCCCTGCTGATGCCAGAGGGAAGAGCCAGTCTGGCTGGCTGAGAGTCCCCCATTCCTTCTCTCTTCCTGAGCTTAATCCAGGTTTGGTCCTTAATGCTTGGACTGTGCCTGTCTTTTAGGAACCGGAGAGCTCTACACCTGGGGCTGGGGAAAATCCCAAACTGAGCCAGCTTCTTCCTTTTTGATGGCAACAACCTTCTCCCACCCACCCACCCACGGAAGGGGCTGACAGCTCTTCTTATTTCTAGGCAAATATGGGCAGCTGGGCCACAGGGACACCACGGCCACTTTGGACAGGCCCAAGAAAGTCTGCAGCTTTGAGGCCTGGGGCCTTGGGGTGGCGGATGTTGTATGTGGCCCGTGGACCACCTTTGCCCTTGCTCTGCCCCTCTGACCCACAAAGGCAGGCAAGGCCCACTGTTCCTCCAGAGGAGCCCTCCGCCTGGACACCGGAAGATGACAGCAGCCCATGCGAGCTTCACATTCCTGCCAACAGGGGCCTTAATGGACGTGGAATCAGCCAGAAAACTGCTGTTTTGTTGAAAACCATTCTTGCTTTATTTTATGCAGAGTTAAGCTACAAAACATGTGTCTAATAATTCATTTTATTAATAAAGTCTTTACAGTTCATCTTTACAGTGGAGGTCCATAGCTTCAGCAAGCGCGGTGGGTGGGATTCCCACTTGGGGAGAGAAGAGGAAACAAAAAAGGAACAAAAGGACGCACTAATAAATAATGGGGGGAGGGGGGGGGGCTGTAGTGAACACAAAGTGCAAATCAGGCCATGATACTCCCTCCAGGAGGAGCCACCTCCCTCCCTCCCTCGAGTGGCTGCTGAGAGATGGCTCGGAGCTTCCTGGAGCCCATGCCGCCAGCCCTGCCCGTGTGACCTCGAGCAGGAAACCCTCTGCATCTTTATTATTTTATTTAAAACAAACAAACCAAAAAAACCTCCCAGAAAATTGGACGTGGCCGCTGCTCCCTGATCAGAGATCTGGCCGAGGGGTGGGGCCCAGCTGAGCGTGAGGTGGGGGCGGAGCTGCTTCTTGGGGGAGCAGAGGGGCCCGCCTCTTCCTTCCCCTTCAGCTCTCAGGAGTCACCGAAACCGTGGAGTTGAGGACGCGAGACCTGCTCTCAGATTTGGAAGCCTTTGAAAGTTCGTGCTGGAGGGAGAGAAGAAGGGTGCGCGTGACGTGGGGGCCCAGGGCAAAAGTGGGACCAGACCAAGGCCCCCTCAGCTGCGGAGTCTTCTTGTGAGCAGAAATCCTACTTTGTGAGATCTGCTGGCACTAAAGCTGTGAGCGGGTGATTTTGACCACTGCATAAATTAGTTTGCTCTGGAGCCCTCCTTCCTGAGCTGAGACAAAAATGGGTGAGCTGGAGGCTAAACAACTGTGAGTTAGCGCACGCTCAGCTTAGAGGGAACACTGAACCAGACAATGAAAACCACACCGCAAACCCCCCCCCCCCTACCCAGAGTGAGGAAGTTGGGCAACAACAAGCTCCTCCCTGAGCTGTGGCGCCACCTGTGGGAGTGCCGGGAGAGGGGGGAAGAGGAGGACGGAAGCCCCACCCACTGCTGCCCCAGGGGAGGGATGGGGCAGCGGAATGCCCAGGCCTGGGGGGGGGGGGGGGGGGCCGTTT
>NW_015161427.1:326655-327541 GCF_001447785.1 Gekko japonicus
CCCCCCCCCCACTCTTCTCCAGTGGCCGGCTTCAGGGGGTGCGGAAGGGCAGTTCGCACCTGGCTCACGGTGGTGCCCCCGTCTGTTCCGGCCCAAGAGGCAGGACAGAGTCGAGTGGGGCAGGGAGGGGCATTGAGAGAAGAGGTGAATTACCGCAAACTCGGAATAGGTGCTGGCCACAGAATTAATGCTGTGGGTACGCTGGGCAGGGGCTGTGGAGGTGCACCCACCGCTCAGAGCAGTTCCGTTGAGCTGAGACACGTTCTCCTTGTTGTGCTCCGGGCGTCCCGGGCGGGAGGGCTTGGCAGCCGGGCGGCAGGGAGTCCGGAGAGACTGTGGAGGAGGCCAAGGGGAACGGCAGCCGTTAGAACTCCTGCCAGTCTGCTGGAAGGGCTGGGTGGGGGAGCAGTTTGGTGCCGTGGTTAAGTGCGCGGACTCTAATCTGGGAGAACCGGGCATGATTCCCCACTCCTCCTCCACTTGCACCTGCTGGATGACCTTGGGCAAGCCATAGTTCTGGTCAGAGCTGTTCTTGAGAAAGAGCAGTTTCTGTCAAGAGCCCTGTCTACCTCACAGGGTGTCTGTTGTGGGGAGGGGAAGGGAAAGGAGTCTGTAAGCAGCTCTGAGACTCTGAGTGGAGGGTGGGGGTATAAATCCAATCTCCTCAATGGTGTGCTACCAACACCAGGTGTCAAGAGCTCGGGTCTGCTCCTGGTCTACAGAGGCCCATGAGGGAAAGGGAGATACAATCTACACTGAACTCCATCGAAGATTTAGATTGTATTCTAATGGTTTTGTTCTGTAAACTGATTACTTCTACTTATTTATTGTACGGTTTTAACTCTGGTGTGTATACCGCCCTGAGCCCTCGGGGGGGGGGGGGGGG
>NW_015161427.1:327555-327737 GCF_001447785.1 Gekko japonicus
GAACTAAAAAATAAGCAAAAGAAATCTTGAGCCACTCAAGAGGCTTCACTGGGGTGGGGATTTGCATCCCCACTTGGCTGGGAGGACCTGTTTGGGTTTTTGGTGTTCCCTGACTGTACCCAGCAGTCCTTTTCCTGGAGAAACCCCCCCCCCCCCCCCTTGTGACACTGACATGGCCAGTG
>NW_015161427.1:327830-329182 GCF_001447785.1 Gekko japonicus
GGGGGGGACAGATACCTTGCTTCCAGAAAGAGGTGGGTGGGATGCCGGGGAGTGGAAGACGGAGCCCCCCAGGGCTGAGCGGAAGGTGCTGTTGGGGGTGGCCGCTGTGGCGTTGAGCTGCAAGAAAAACGAAGGCCCTTTAGCCCCTCCCTACGGCCAGGCACCCCCCTGCCCTTCCTTGTCCTAAATAAATAAATTCTGCCCAAACTCCCTGGACTTGGGAGGCCTAACTCCCTTTGCTATAGTGAGGCTGCCAACTTCTCCTCCTCCACTCACTTAATGCCAGGAAGCCAAGGGGGTTCTCTTACAGTGCCTGAATTCTGTTAGCTGCATGACTGGAAGGATTTCCCTAGACTTCAAGAAAATCCCGTGAAAGAGGGCCACGATACAGCCACTGAAGTGCGCCCTCTCTCGCTTGAAGGGCCAGCCTCCACCCTGCTCCCGAACCCGGGGAACTCCCTGCATCAATGCGCTTGGCAGGCATCTTCACTCTCCTCCTGTATTCTAAACGGGGATGTGCCATTTATTTCCATGATCCCCTTTGGAAAGGGACACCTCTCCAAGCAGCGGCGGGCCAGATCCCGCTGGTACTGCACGCACCCACCTTCCGTGCTTTCCCAGGGGTGGTGGTGCCCAAGACGCGGCGCTTGCTGGGGGTGCAGGGGGTGCTCCCGTACATCATCTCCTCCTCTATTTGACGGGACTTCTTGAGTTGCTGAAAGAGACAAAAAAGGAAGTCCTGTACCTGGGGGTGGGGTGGGGTGGAGAGACCGTCTCTCCCTCAGTCCAAGCAGAGGCCGTAGGGGAAGCAGGCCTGGGCATCTGACTCCGCCTGCCTGTTTTCTGTCCGGAGGGCTCCCCCCCCCCTTTTTAGTGGGAAGAGAAGGCCCAGAGGCAGCTGCCAGCTCAACCAAGGCCAATCCGCCTGGGGGGGTGTGTGGCCCAGGGACCGCCCCCTCGCTCACTCACCCGCTCCTGCTTCTCCCGCTCCTTCTCCAGGTGGTGCAGCCGCCACTGCTCTGCCACGTGCTCCATGAAGCGCTGCCCCTTCACGAGGAAGGCCTGGCCGTGCTCCTGCTCCCAGAGCTCCAGCCGACCCCGCAGCTCCTCCTCCAGCTGAAACACAGCAGCAGCAGCAGCCGCCTTTAGTCGAGCCGCCCCCTTCTTGGCTGGCCTGCCCACCCCTCCCCCCCCCCGGACCCGACAGACCTTGGGGAGCGTCTTCTGCAGCTTCGCCCGCAGCTTCTCCTCTTTCAAGAGGTTGCCCCCTCGGTTGGTGAAACGGCTGGGGTCCGTGGCCTTCCTCTGAAAAGGACGGCCAGTCAAAGGAAGCTCCAGCCTCCCCGTCCCCT
>NW_015161427.1:330610-343782 GCF_001447785.1 Gekko japonicus
CCCCGCAGGACTCCCAAGGCTACCTCCAGGTCCTGGAAGAGGCGCCAGTTCCCCTCCCACTTCCGGACGGCCTCAAAGAGCTCCTCGTGCCTCTCAAAGTGGAGCCTGATCCGTGCGATTTCCTCCTCATGTTGCTGTAACAGCTCCTCAGTAAAGTCGTCTGCAAAGGAGGAGGAGGAGGAGGGAAAAGGAGATGACAAGAGCCGCCGAGGGCAGGGAGGACAGAGTGCGGGCAACTACCGGGCAGGGACTCACCCTGGTCGTACGGGCCGAACGCCTCCCTCTGCTCCTTGCCGTAGAAGCACTTGTCCCAGTAGTCCGCCAGCTCCACCCGGATGGCCTCCACCATGTTTCGGATATTCTGGAGCTTCAGTGTTTCCAGGCGATTCAGTTCTAGCTGGAGCTAAAGACGGACAAGATTGGAGTTGGCTCTCAAGCGAAGCGGGGAGTGGTCTGGTCAACCCCCCCCCCCTCCATGTTCTCTGCACGATGCAGGAGAGTCCAGCGTCTCCTCTGCTTGTGGAATTTGAAGCAAAACTCCTGAAGGGATTTTGTTCTGGCTGTAAATTAGCAGCCTCCCCTGGAACTGACTGCCCCGCCAAAAATGGCACCTGTCTGTCTGATCCCTAAAATCATAGAGTTGGAAGGGATCTCCAGGGTCATCTAGTCCAACCCCCTGCACAATGCAAGGAATTCACAAATACTTCCCAAAGGCAAATTCAGTATAAGGCGGCTTCATGCACTCATGTGTACACAGGACAGAAGGAACCCAGACCCGTCCATTGTAACCTGTAACTACAGGCTTCCTCGGGAGGTGGTGGGCTCTCCTTTTTGGGAGGTTTTCAAACAGAGGCTAGGTGGCCCCATCTGACAGCAAGGCTGATTCTGATCACGAGGGGGGGGGGCAGGAAGGGTCGCATCAGTGCTAAGTTTTGTGCCTGGCCCCTTTGTGGTGGGGCCTGCAGGCACAACCCAAGATCTGGGTCCATTTGACTTTGGCAGCAGCACCAGCAGGCTTGGAAATAAGTGAGGGGACCTTGCCCAAATAGATTAACAGAAAAGTGAACCAATGAAAGTGTCTACTTGAATGCCAGTTTGAATGTAAGATTCCTATATAGGATTGGTTCGAGGAAAGACTAGAGATCTGAAACATTTAAATATCTGGGAAAAGTGTTGAAAGAGAGATACAGATTGGTTGAATTTGGAGCAGACTGTTTTTGACAATACAAGACTGTTAGAGGGAGATAGACTGAGAGAGTCTGGAGCAGGCTGCTGTGCGGAAATCTTATCGACCTTTGGGTTTTTTCTATGAAGGAATAAGTGGTTTTTTATTAAAGTAAAGGTAAAGGTTCCCTTGTTTGAAAGCCGGTCAAATACGACTCTAGGGTTGCGGTGCTCATCTCCGTTTCAAAGCCGAAGAGCCAGCGCTGCCCGAAGACGTTTCCGTGGTCATGACTAAACACCAAGGCGCACGGAACGCTGTTACCTTCCCAACGAAGTGGTACCTATTTATCTACTTGCAATTTCTTGCTTTCGAACTGCTAGGTTGGCAAGTTTTTTTGTTTTTTTTAACCAGACACTAAATGACATTATGGCTCTAATGTAGTCTCTTTTGTTATTGTATTATGCTGTGGGTATCTAGCACACATCTGGATAACTTTGCACATCAGACTGTTTTGGGGATTGTGTGTTATTCTTGTGGATTGACAATCCAGGATCCTTACGGCACTGAGGGTCTGGCTCCTGGATCCCGCCATGCAGGGGACAAAGGACTCTCTCTCTTCCGTCGGCACCCGCAGCCGGTCCCAGAGCACCAGGATCTTGGAGCGCAGCTCTTCACACAAAGCCTCATTCTGAGCTTTCCTGACCTCCAGCTGAAAGACAGGAGAAAACCAGCTGGGGTGGAACCGAGGACCGAGCGGGAGGCGGCTTGGCCCAGACGGCCTTCCAAGTGCCATGACCCCCGCCCTCCCCGCACCTGTCGCAGCAGTTCTTTCAGGGCGGCAATGTTCTCTTCTGAGAGGCAGAAGGCGTCCTCGTCCTCACACACGACGTCCCGCTCGAAGCTGGTGTCGGGGACGTGCTCCAGCTCCTCCATGCAGAGGACGATCTTCCGCTTGGTGCCCACAAACTCTGCTTGCCGGCGCTCCTGGGGGCCCAAGCAGGGAGTCAGCACCGCCCAGGGCTGCCTCCCCCCAGACCCCCACCACATCCACCCAGCTGACCTTCTCTGCCCCCAGCGCTGCCAAGTGCCGCTGGAAGCAGTCCAGCTCCTCCAGGGTGGGCACCGCATTGGCGCAGATGCCGGCGGGCGCGCGAGAGAGCAGGTCGCACAGCTCCAGCTCCTGCTCCCGCAGGGCCTGCAAGGCCTGCTTGCGCTCCTGCTTCTGCTTCAGCAGGGCCTCCACGTGGGTGCGCAGGACCTTCTCCAGCTCCAGGATGGTCGCCTCCCGGTCCTCCTGTGGGGGGGGGGGAAGGGGAGGAGGAGAAGAGGAGGAAGGACAAAGGCCATGGGGGGGGCTCAAGGGGGCCCAGGACGGCCCCTTCCCCCCTCCCCCTCGGGCGCCGCCCCTCACCTGGAAGGGCGCCAGCTGCAGCTCCCGGCAGAGGGTGGCCAGCTGGCCGCGCCACACCTGGATGCTGCGCAGGAGGCGGTTCTTGAGGCTCTGCTCCTCGGCGATCATCTTGGCCAGCAGCTCCTGCGGGGGGGGGGCCGGGAGGAGAAGTCAGCCAGAGCCCTCCCCCCCCTGCTCCAGGCGCTGCTCCTCGGGGATGCCGATCTCCTCCCAGATGTCGCGCAGCTGCCCCAGCGCCTCCCGCAGGCACGACACCGACTCGTCGGCCAGGCCCTCGCTGCGGGGACGGAGCGGGCAGGCGGTCACCTCGGGCCGCGGGAGGGACCACCCGAACCACCCACCCGACCGCCCGGCATGGTGCCCGCCCGGTCCCCCCACCTACCTCCGCCGCATGCCTGCCCTCCTGCCTGCCTGGCCCGCGCCCCGCCTCCCTTCCGTCCCGCCGGTCGGTCGCTCGGTCGGTCCCTCCGGTCGCTCGGCGTCCCACTCGCGGCTCGTCCCTCCACCGACGGCGCCGCCTCGGATTCAAATCGGGCCCCGCCGCGCCCCGATTGGCCGCCGCAGCCAGGCGCCGCCCCGCCCACAACGGCCCTCGCCGAGGCTGGCGTCCCACCCAATGGGGCGCCGAGGGCCCTTTCACCGCGGCCAATCGGGCGCCGGGAAAGGGAGCGCGACTGTCCCGCGAGCGCATGCGCACTGGGCCGGACGAGGCGCGTCCTCCTGGCCTCCTCCCCCGTCCCCCTCCCTCCGCACCCCCGCTTCAGTCTGCGCATGCCCGAAGCCTTGGGCTGCCGCTCGCCCGCGCCCTCTACAGGGAAAGGAGCGTCCCGGCGCGCTTCGCTGCGGCGCGGAGGAGGCTGCCTGCCGCCCCCCGGGATGAACCTCCGGACGAACGGCGCACCACGGGCGGGGCTGCTGGGGGCCGAGCGAGCAGGCGTGGGCACGGCCACTGAGCGCTCAGGGCCCCCTCGGATTCTCGCACCTGGGCTCTGCCTCAAACCCCCCCCCCCCTTTAAAGCTCTGCGTTGTCCTTTGCGGCATCTCTGGCCTGCATTGCTACATGGAGATTTGGGGGGGGGGTGGAGCCTGAGGAGGGCGGGATTTGGGACTTCAGTGGGGTTGGTACAAGGCCATAGAGCCTCTCTGCCACAATGGCCATTCTCTCCCCGCCAGCCACCATCTGGAGGGTAGTCAAGTTGGCAACCCCTGTGCGCCCACAGGTTCTAGTCTTATGGGAGGGGGGGGAACGCCCCCGCTCTGCACTCCCCCACCTGTCCTTAGTGTCATAGAGGTGAAAGGGACCTCCAGGGTCATCTAGTCCCACCCCTTATACCCACACACACACACACACCCGTGACCCCTGCTCCTTGCCCAGAAGATGGCAAACAAAACCCTCCAGGATCCCTGACCAAACTGGCCTGGAGAAGACTGTGGTGATGAGCATTTCCCTGGGCGTGTAAGAAAGGGCCACAGGAACTGAGCCCCGAGGCAACCCTTCCTGCCCTCCCTTCTCGTGATCTGCCTAAGTTCACAGAGTCCGCACTGCTGTCAGATGGGGCCAGAGAAGGAGAGCCCACCACCTCCCGAGGAAGCCTGTCCCACCGAGGGACCGCTCTGTCAGGACGTTCTTCCTATTATCTAGCCGAAAACTCTTTTAATTTCAGCCTGTTGGTTCTGGTCCAACCTTCTGGGGCAACTCCATACCATCCTCTATATCAGGCATGTCCAACTTCGAACAGGGAGTGATCTATTTTTTCCGGCCAAAAGTGCCGGAGATCTACCACCATGAAAATAAAGTTTCAAATCAGATTTTAACCCACTAAAGTTGGGTTCCACCACGCCCCCCCCCCTTTATAATGCACCTTCTGTCATTGACTGGTAAGCAAAATAAACAAAAACAAAACAGAGAGACGAAGATCCAGAAAGAACTGCGAACATTTTTTATTTTTTATTTATAACTTTCTTTAACTGTGGGGCTGGTGATCTACCTCTGACCCCTCCGCGATCTACCTGTTGGACATACCATCCTCTAGACGACAGTCCTCCAGGTACTACTTGAAGATGGTGATCCTATCCCCTCTCAGTCGTCTCCACTCCAGGCTTAGACATCCCCAGCTCCTTCAGCCTTCCCTCACATCTTCGCTGCCCTCCTCTGGACACATTCCGGCTTGTCTATGTCCTTAAATTGTGGTGCCCAAAACTGAACACAGTACAGCTAGGTGAGGTCTAACCAGAGCAAAGAGATACCCTCACCTGGTGTGAACCTCTCTCCTGCCCCCCTCCCCCCAGCGCTCTTCTTTGGAAGGAAGGGGCTCCAACCCCCCTTCATCGCCTTGGCTGCCCGGCTCCTCCTCTGCTGCTCCGGCGTCTCCTGTGTGAGAGAGGCGGGCCAGAACAGCGCAGGGAATTCCTTCCTGATGCTGCACCGGAGCACTAGACGGGGCCGCTCCCGGACTGCCAGTTGGACTTCCCGTTCCTTCCCTGAGGTCCCAGGCAGTGCGACTGGAGACAGGCCTCTGAGCCCAACGGGGGCCGTGGGTGCTCCGGTGGGTTCCGGCCCGGAGCTCTCCCCCAGGTCTGCCGGGAGAAGGGGCTCCTCCCCGCCCGCTCCGAACTTGACCCGAGACCCTCAGGCACACCCAGCCTCTCTGCCTTCCTCCCCAGTGCTGCTGTCCCCGGCTGGCCGGTTGTGGGGCCTGAGCCCTGTGGGGGGGAATGCAAGGACCCCCTGCCCGAGCCGAAGGGGGCAAAAGGGAGGGGCTCCCTCACCTGGTGCTCAGCTTCTTCCCGAGGGAAGGCCTGATCTCTGAGGGGCTCGCTCTGTGGATTTTGGGCAGTGGCCATGGGACTCCCCCAGGCCCGAGAGAATGCTTCTGGCCACCCAGTGAAGGGCATCTGCCACTGCGCAGAGTGCCAACAGCACTGTCCCACGCACGTCCCGGATGGGCTGCAGGTGCCAGGGGCCTCCCACACTGGCAGCGGTTGGGCTCACGGAGTTCAGCTGCGGATTGTGTGTGTGTTTGGGGGGGGAGGGGGGACTCGCTCCCATCTGGAAGATCCTGTGGTCACTGAGGCAGCCAGGAGGCCCAGAGCTTTCTGTAAAAGTAGTCAGTGAGACGAGGTCTGATCTCTTTCGCTTTACTCCTTCCCGTGCCTCCAGGAAGACATCTGTATTAGGCTCAAGAGCTCTTTGCTTCCGGAACCAACTGTGCCACTAAGGAGGCCACTAAGAGGCAGCTATAGTGAGCATTTTTTTGGTTTTCTGTGCATTTTAACTGCCACTGAACTATAGGCCTTGTTTTTAAACCTTCCCCCTAAACTCCTTCAATAAAGCTCTGTGTTGCTTTATGGTGTGTGCTACTCGGGGAGTTTCTGAGGCCAAACCCAGGTACAGCTCAGTTCTGTGACTGCACCAGGGCAGGGTCCTGTCCCAGCACTTGCAGCTGAGTAGCCAGAGCTGCCCCTTAGAAACCCTTCACCTGCCTGCATGATAAACACCGCCCACTGTTCAAGTGCCTGTCACCAAGTCACAGCTGTTGTTTTTAAGTAGCAAGGCCTTCTTTCCCCAACAGGTTAGAAAAAGAAGCCGCTCCTTTCTCAACAAGGCAGGACCCCAGGCACAAGCAAGCACACCAGCGGCAAGAGTTCTGTCACAGGCCATGATCCAACCACAAGGGGCACGCAGCCACGGCCCAGCCTGCCACTGAGTGGAAAGGGCCGTGTGCGTCTGTGACTGGAGCAAGGAATACCCAGGACGGGAACGGACGCGCCCCTTGGCCTGCAGTCCTGAGGAGAGTGGGAGGGGAGGAGGAGGAGGGCTGCAAACAACAACCACAAAGTCAAAACTGGCTTGGAAGGCAGAAGGGGGGGGGGGATGATGCTGGGCAGGAGCAGCATCTGGGGCGGCGCAGGGAAGAGAGGCCTGGGCGTATCAACAGCGATGGGCAGAAAGGCCCAGCCCCGGGCCCCAGAGAGGAAGCTGCCTCCCCCGCCCCCGTGCTGTGAGGGTGGGAGACGAAGGGCGGAGGCACAAGCGCCCCGGCGCCAGGGGTGGGTGGGGGAGCCCAGTGCCAGATCCAACCTCGTCACCCCATTCCCCCACACACACACATTCCCTGCTGGGATCTCTGCCCAGCTGCAGTTCTACCAAAAAAGGCAAAGCACCCAGGGGGGCAAGCAACAGCCTGCTGTCTTTCCCCGAGAACCCCTGAGTCCCAGCAGCTTCCGTGGCTCTCCGGGACCTGCCCCTGCGTTCCTTTCCTGCTCACCACCCCCCTGGGCCGGGCTCCTTTCCTCTGGCTGCCCTCGGCACGTGCCGCAGCTTCCCTTCCCGTTATAGAGCTCAGCAATCGAAGCCACATGGGCTGAAGAAGAGGAAAAGCAGCCTGTCTCTCTCTTCCCAGCCAGTCCTGGAGGAGCTCTCCTGCCCGTCCTGGCTTTGTGCAGAGCAGGGGCAACGGCAGCAGCTTCATGGGCACCTGACGACTCTCTGAGTCCTGGAAGGCAGGCCGGCAGGCAGGCAGGCAGGCCGCTGCCCCCCCCGCCTTGGGGGCTCCAGGTCCCTCCTCGGCCCGTAGGGGGTTCTGGGCTCCTCTCCGTAGGGGGTTCTGCAGCCACAGGGCTCCCTTCCGGTGTGGCCTCCTCCTCCTCCTCCCCACACCAGGGCCGGAGCTCAGGAGCCTCTTCTGCTGCCTTCACTACAGGGCCACCCCCCCCCCCGCCCTCACGGTGGCCCCAGCAGAGAGGGGCAGCCTTTCAGCCTCAGTCCTCCGGGTCAGCGGTTCACTTCTGCCACCCCCCACCCCCTCCCAGTAAGGCACACGCATCAGGCTGCACGCTTCACAACCGTTTATTCTGATGTCAGACCAAAACAGGAGACTCCGACCACACACCGCCCCCTCCCACGGCCAGCAGGGAAGCGGGAGCAGCGGGGTAAGAGTCGTCCCCCCACCACCACTAGAGGCAGGCAGAAGCACGTCACTCCCCGCAGGAGGACCAGGCCTGGTCTTCACCCTGAAGTGCTCCTTCCAGGGGCCGGCGGCGGTGGTTCCAGCGGGGTGCCAGTCAGAAGGCGGGTCACCCGGGGAGGAAGACCAGCACCCTCCTTCCTTCCTTCCGAAGCAGAAGGCCACCCCCCCCCCAGGCCCTCCGTCAAGCTCTGCTCTCTGTCATGGCTTCCAGCAACCGTGCACTGCTGGTGATGGCTGTGGTCAGGAACACAAACCTGAGCCCTAGAAGGAGCAAGGAAGGGGAGGGGGGGGAAGGGCAAGTCAAACACCGCCTGACAAGCGCCTGGCTGGAGCCACCGCCCACCAGACCCTTCCCACGGGCGGGCGGGAACGAGCCAGGTGGCTCCGCAAAGGTTTTGGGCCCCAGCAAAGGAGGCCTGCACACTGCGCCCCTCGGGAAAGCTGCCGCCTGCCCCCCCCCGGCCCCTGCTTTGCTCAGTACCTCTTTCTTTGCCCAGGAAGCGGAGCGCAGAGATCTCCGAGAAGGTGCAGCCCCCTAAGAAGACGGCCAGGATGATGCGCTGGGAGTCCCAAGAATTCTCCTCTGCCGCTGTGCCTGGGGCTGGGGGGGCACACAGAAGCACAGGACCCCAGTGAAGCAGAGGAAGCCGCCAACACTTCCCCCCCCCATGACGGGCCAGAGGCCCTCGCTCGCGGGGGGGGGGCAGCCGAGGGGCTCCGCAGGGGTCTTTCCCCACATCTACCGGACACATCAAGGGCAAGCGGGAGCCACGGAGCAGAACGACCTCCGAGGACAGACCGCCCGAGTCCTCTTTCCAATCCCAAGCAGGAGGAATGCTGGCGCATCCGGATTCTGCCCCTCACTACCCGAGTGGGAAACAGCAAACCCGGCCAAGGAAGGACAGGTGGGGAACGATTCGGGGGACTAGCCCAGGACTCCGGGCCAGATTTGAAATTGGGCTTTTATCCCATTTGGAGCTCCTTTCTACATTTCTGTATGAATTGTTTATTTAACTTGCATTAAAGAGTCTTCCATGAATGCTGAAAGGGATTAAAAACACAGCAGCTTCCATTGGCTTAGGCCTGGGAGATCATACGTGCTTTTGGCACTGGGCAGTCTCTCTCGTGGGAGCAGGTTCCGGGGCTGGGGGCCTATATCAGGAGGACCCTGCAAGGACGAAGGGGCAGCCCTGAAAAGCGGCGGCAGCGGCAACAAAAGACACTTGCCTGCGGCAGCGAACTCATTCCCGCTCAGCAGGCGCACGGCCTCCTCCAGGCCCTGCCAGCTCCTCCGCTCCAGCACCTGGCAGGCAGAGAGGCAGGAATCAGGCGGGAGGTGCCTAGAGGGCACTTCGGCCTCCGCCCACCCAAGCCCCCGCAAGAAGAACAAAGAGGGCTCTCGCCCGCAGGAGGGCCTTCGCGGGCACCTGCTCAACCATCTTGCAGCTCAGTGGGGTGTAGGCACCGCTGAAGACGTAGGCCATGTCCTGGGGCACCTTCAGATCGTACTCTCCAGCCACGCGCGGGATCTGGGGGAGAAGGAGAAGAAGAGATTGGATTTATATACCCCATGGCCCTTCACAACCCAAAGGTGTCTCAGAGCGGCTTACAAACTCCTTTCCCTTCCCCTCCCCACAACAGACAGACACCCTGTGAGGTGGGGTGGGTGGGTGGAGAGAGCTCTTAAAAGAAACTGCTCTTTTTCAAGGACACCTCTTATCAGAACTACGGCTAGCCCAAGGCCATCCAGCAAGGTGCAAGTGGGGGAGTGGGGAATCAAACCTGGTTCTCCCAGATTAGAGTCCGCACACTTAACCACGACACCAAACTGGAGCATCATGCCACATCGTCCACTCCCTCCGGGCCCCTCTTCCCCCAGGCCCGTACCCACCAGCCCCAGCTTCTTGCTAACGGCACGGAAATTGCTCTTCCTGGCCAGAGAACTGAAGGCGTCCGAGAGCTTCCCTGCAAGAGCAGAGCAGAGGGGGAAGGGGAGTCAGAGCCCGAGGCGGGGGGCAGCAGGTGTCTCCGGGGCAGAGGCTGCCTCCCGCAGCGATCTGGCCGCCCCCCATCCTTCCTGCCTCCCCCCCCCCGGTCCCCTCACCTGCCGCTCGGTCAGTCACCGCCTTGCTGACTTTGCTTTCCACGGCCGTGAGGGTCTCCCCAGAGACCTGCTCCGTGAGCAGCCCGATGCGCTTCAGGTTGTGAAAGGTCAGCAAGTGCTCCGGTCCGTAGCTCTGGCGGGGAGGGCAGAGGCGGCGTGAGGACGAAGGAGCCCAGCGAAGGAGAGAGCAGCACACGGGAAAGGCCGGGCAGCAGGGGAGCCATCACGGGGCCATGGCCCAGGCGTCGGAGGGGGACTCCAGGAAGGACCACGCCCAGCTCCTCACCCACCGCCCCGCCCCCAGAACCCTCACCTGCAGGTACTGAGTCCGGAGGGAGCGGTAGTCCTTGGGGCTGAGTCCTAGAGCAGCCGGACACAGGCAGAGAGGTCAAGGCACAGCCGGGGGCAGCTGGTGTGTTCCCGAGGCATCCCCCGCAAAACGGCACCTACCGTTCTCTGTGATGGACAGCAGGCACAGCAGACGCAGGCTGTCAGTGGGGGAGACCTGCCCAACAGCAGGGAGGGAGGGAGGGAGGGTGAGTGGACCCCTTGGCCTCCAAGCGTCTCCCCCCCCAATGCACGGCCCTCCCACCGGCCCGTCCTCACCTGCCGGTCGATGTGCTCTTCAATGAAGCCGATGCTCTCCCGGATAGCAAACCCTTCCAGAAGCGCTGGGGGGGGGGGGGGTGAGAGAAGGGGGGGAGGAACGGAGGTCAGAGCTGGGGCCACCTCCCATCAGGCCCCGCAAAGGGCTCCCTGCTTCGGCACCTTCCAGCCCCTCCACAGGTGTGGAGCAGGACTCAGGCCGGAGGCCAGCAACGCTCCTGGAAGGTCGCAGGTGCCCCCTCCTGAAGAAGCCAGAAAGAGCTGGGGGGGGGCTGCTGCTCCCCAGTTTGGAGGGGCAGGAAAAGCCCTTTGTAATCTTCTTCCTGTTCCCCAGGAGAATGGCCGCTTTTGGTATCCGGTACTGCCACAAACCACAGGCGTGACAGCTGACCCACAGCTATGGGGCCGTTCCAAAGGAGACCCCAGGCAGCGCTGGACTGCTATCGGCAAGGGACTTGGACAGTTCTCCACACACTGAAATGCACCCTGGGTGCGGCTTCCTTTTCATATGCCGTGCAGCAGGTCCAGATGGGCGGGCGAATCTCAGTGTTCCCTCTAAGCTGAGTTAGTGTGAGCTCGCTCACAGTTTTTTAGCCTCTGGCTCACACATTGTTTGTCTCAGCTCCGGAAGGATGTGGCTCCAGAGCAAACTAATTCATCACTCGCTCGCAACTTTCATGTCAGGAGCTCACAAAGTGGAATTTTTGCTCACCAGACCCCACAGCTTAGAGGGAACACTGGCGGCCGTGTCTGTCTGTCTGTGCCAGTAGGCCAGAGCCAGAGAGTCCAGCAGCCCCTGAAAGACCTAACACAATTTGGGGCAGGGGAGGAGCTTGCGGGAGTCACTGCAGTCACTTCTTCAGGTGCAAATGGGTTGCTGTCTTACTCTGTCTGTAGCAGTAGAAACGAGCCAGAGTCCAGGAGCTCCTTAAAGACTAGCACAATTTGGGGCAGGGTTATGAGCTTCTGTGAGCCACTGCTCACTTCTTCGGGTACTTCAGTATCTAAAGAAATTTATTTATTTGTTTGTTTTATTTTATTAGTCTTTTTACCCTGCCCTCCCCGCAAGCGGGCTCAGGGCGGCTTACAAGAGGGCAACAATGCCCACGTATAAAACAAGACTAAAACAACTTAAAACAAAAATGCAGAAGTGAGCAGTGACTCATGAAATCTCCTGCCCCTGCCATCCACTCTGTTAGTCCGTCAGGTGCTCCTGGACTCTTGGCTCTTTTCGTACCCGAAGAAGTGACTGCAGTGACTCAGGACAGCTCCTCCCCTGCCAGCAGCTGTGCTCCTGGACTCTCTGGCTCTTTCCCCCTCCTACCGGCAGACTGACAGGGCCCCCCGCCCAACCTGGATCCATCTCCATGGCAGCGAGAAGCTGTGTGTGTGCCAAAGGGCCGGTTCTGTTCTGCCAAGCAGTCCCAACACACACGGCAGTATTTGGAGACGTGTTGTTGGGCAGAAATTCCACGGCGGTATCCTGGAGACCTGCGGCATTCACTGGGAAGCCAGCAGAATACACGTCCGGAGGCTGGAGAGGCCAGTGACGCCAACACCCACCAGGTGCAGGGAATGACCCGCTCTAGACACCCTTCCTGTTCAAATCAAGCACACGGCCGGCCAGGTCATACACTGGGGCAGTCCGACAGTAAACGGGGACGCCACGAAGCCCTGAGAGGTACCGGAAAATGTGCACATTCCCCAGCGGTGGCAGAGACAAGGTGACGAAGGAACGGCCAGTTGGCCGGGCCGCAATCAGGCCTCCGCTTACCGTGCTCTGTCTTCAGCAGCTCCTGGAAATCTTGTTTGGTTTTCTTCTTCATGATGGATTCACAGGCACCGATATCTGCAGGCGCAACAAGGGCTGTGCCTTGACCCACCGTCCGACACCCCCTCCCCCCCCCCCCAGCTCCTCTTCCTCCACCTCAAACACAGCCTCGCACCCCCACCCCACCCCCCGCCCCCCAGGGGAGGGAGGGAGGGAGAGACCTACGCAGGCTCAGCAGGCGATGTTCTTGCTTCAAGCCCTTCAGCTCCTGGGACACAAAGGTCTTCATCTGCTTGATATCCATCCCACGACGTCGCTGCAAGACGAGAGGGCATCACGTGACCAGGCAGCCCAGGGACTGCTCCCCCCTCCTCGTGGCCCCTCTCCCGCAAGCCTGCTCCCCCACCCCCCCGGCTGCTTACGTCGTACTGCGCCTGCAGATTCCGTGCCTTTTGGCTCAGGAACCCAAAAACGCTGGAGAAGTGCTCGTTGCGGATCTTGTTGAACACCTGTGGAGACGACACACGCGAGCTGGTGAGTGCCGGGACGAGGACCTGGGAGACCCACTCAGCCACTCAGCCCTGCCAGGTGCCCTCGGGCCAGTCCCGCCCTCGCAGCCACTAACCTATCTCTCAGAGTAGCTGTGAGGACAAGGTGGAAAACACTACAGTGGTGTGGGCCACTCTGGGTCCCCACTGGGAAGAAAGGCACAGTAGAAATCGATTCCGGTGGGTCACGTGTGGGTCTGAAGCAGCAGAGGAAAGTTTGGGCCCAGAGTGGCACCTTTAAAACCAACCGAGTTTTATTCTGGGCATCAGCTTCTGTGAGCACGCACTCTGACCAAGAATAAAACTCTGTTGGTCTTAGAGGTGCCACGGGACTCAAACTCGGTTCCATAAATGAAGTAAGTATCTAAAAGGTACGCGAGAGCTTGATGAGTCCCCAAGGAACCCTCAGCAGCAGCTGCCGCCTCTCTACAGGAAGCCGAATCCACACCTGACCCTCAGGACTCGCCCTCGTTCAGGAAGGCCCCCGCCTGGGCTCTCGGGAGCCCTTCGGTCTTCTCACCAAGCTCGCTTGTGCGCAGGGGGGTGGGGGGCGGCACCCAGCGGCAGCCAGACAGACCTTGTCCTGGGCATTCAGCA
>NW_015161427.1:344115-353462 GCF_001447785.1 Gekko japonicus
GGGGGGGGAGGAGCAGCCGCCCCTCTCCTGCGAGTTCGGAAGTGTGCCAGGTGTCACACTCAGACCTTTGTTTGCCATCATTTCATTGTATTCTTCCACTTCATTGCATTCCCTACTTCATCCCTAAATCTCCTGCTTGTACACTTTGGTCTGGGGAAGGTTTGTGCGTGTGTGTGTGCACACTACGCTGGCAACTATTTCATGAAGGAGCCCTCCCAGCTGGGGAGAATGCAAACGGCCCTTGAACACCGCTTGTGGGAGCCTCGCTGTCACTGATCAGTAACGGTGGAATTGCAGGTGGTCTGAGGAGGGCCACCAAGGCCCACTAGCTTTGCGCTGGATGAATGGATGGAATGATTGGATAGGGGGAGGGGGGGGGGCTTGTTTGAACTAAGAATGAAATTGAAAGATTATAACTTTGGCTCTTTAGTTCTGACACAGAAGGTCACAGCTTGGATCATCATAATGCCTCAATAAGCACATCACAAAGCAGGGAGTGCTGCTGGGAGCCTCTTTGTTCCAGGAACCTGACACCAGGGGAGAGCTACAGGCTGGGAGGCCAGACTTCAACCAGGGGGCCCCCAGCTCGAGACCCCACCCCAGGCGCCCAATGAGCCCCGGATCCCCTACCTCTGTCCATGAGGAACACTTGGCCCATCTCCGGCTTCCGGCCCAGGCTGTCGCCTTCGCTCTCCTCCGCGACCTCACGCCAGACTTCGTGGACCATCTGGGGGAAGAGCACATCCGGCCCATCGTCTCAAGCCCAGTGTCCTCTGACCGAGCCCCACCGCACCAAGCGCCAGGAGGCAGGCAGCGATCCTCCCTCCGCTCCCTCCGGTGCCGAACTGCCTCCCCTGCCCCAGCTCCGAAGGGACCACGCGGAGAAAGGCCGGCAGACGGCCCAAATCGCCCTCCAAAGTCGCTTTCTGCATCTCTCCTGGCTGCCAGTAACCTAGCATGTGCCCCCCCACCCCCCCACCCCCCACCGAGACTTCTTTTCAGGATCTGGGCCCCCACCCTCCCCCTTTCCCCAGACCACACCTTGGCGCACCGGCCAATTCCGTAGGTCCTGGTAAACGGTCCAAAGAGGGAGCTCATTAGCTGCAAAGCCTGGGCCACGGTACTGATCCAGCACTGATTCCCTTCCTAGAGGTGCACAAGAACCACAGACAGCGGCTTCGGTCTCGGCAGCCAGCCAGCCAGCCACCCCGCGGCCCTCACCTGGAAGGTTCACCACTTAAGAGCCCTCGTATCAAAAGCGGTGGCCCAGCGGTGGGGTGGGACAGCCAGAAGCGACGGCCTGCCCTCAGGGGCCTCTCTGAGAAGCCTCTGAGCCCCCAGGGGAGAGGGGTGGGCGGGGCAGGGCGGGGCGGGCAGTGCAAAAGACTGACCAGGAAGTAGTCGCGGAAGAACTCGGGCAGCTCCATGCTGATGATGTCATCGTCCAAAGGCAGCAGGTAAAAGGACCACTCGTCCCAGGTCACGTCTGGAGGAGGAGAAGGGCAGGGAGGGGCTCCAGTCTGCGGCCTGACATCACCCCGGGAACGGCCCAGAAGCCTCTGGGCCTGGGGAACAGGAGGCTGTGCGGCCAGAGGCACCAGCTCGGGCATGCCGACTCCCCACACCACGGGCAGATCTTCTCCCCCGCTGCTTTGTTCCTCCCAGTGTTCACTTTCTCCGCAGCAGACTCCCGAGAGCCCTCCGCTAGCTCGCCAGACTTACCCCCGTAGATCCCTTCTTCCTCCAGGACCATCTCACATGTGTAGAACTGCAAAGGAGGGAGCCAGCCGTCAGTCTCTCCTGTGTGGCCTTAGCAGGCCCCCTTGCCCAGGCCTCCCGCAGCCCCACACCCTGTCCCTGACACTGGTTACCTAGGCAATACACAGACCGGAACTGGCACAAGCCCCCCCTGGAGCAGGACAGGGGCTCTCTCCCGAACTCCTCTCTCCAGGGGGACAGAAGTCTCGCCAGGCCCTCCCGCCCCCCAGACCTCTCGCAAGGCCAATCTCCTCCTATCCCGCCCAGCCAGGCTGTCCAGATTTCGCTCCCAAACGGTGTATTTGGTCTTTAGGAAATGTACACGCTGCCACTCCAGACACCCATTCGAGAAGCCTCACAAAGTAAAAACAATGCTACACAACAATAAAAACAGCAACATGTGAAAAAGCCATAAAAACGGCCCAACATGAGATTCAGCAGCCTAAAACGATATTCAAAGCAGAGTTCTCAGGATGGAAGCAGATCAGAGAAACAACAAAAGGCAGAACACAGCCCCTGTTGAAAGCCCAGACAAAGAGCACAGCCCAGGACAGCACAAGATGCACCCGGGAAGCACTCCGAGGACAATCCGCCCTCAACCGCCCGGCCTCTGGCCACCGCCCAGCTTGCCTCTGTGGGCAGGAATACAGAGAGGGACGAAGACCTTGGGGAGAGGGGCTCAGCCGGAGGACTTCAGAGGAGGGGAGAAAGCGCTGCTCCAAGTACCCAAACCCACAAGCCCTTCAGGGATTCGGAGATAAGAACCAGGACTGGGAATAGTCAGGCAGCCAGGGCAGCCCTCTCAGCACAAGGGGGGGGGGGGTACAGCCCCTGTCACCGACCCCCGGCAATGGCTTGACGGCTGCAGCAGCCTGAACCCGCTGATTCCTCCAGTCTGTTTTTACAGTCAGCCCCCACCGGAAGCACACATGACACTACAGCAATTGAATCTGGCTTCGGTCTGAGCCGGGGCCACTGTCACCAGATCGCACTTTCTGAGGAATGGCTGCCGCTGGCATATCAGCCGAAGCTGTCAAAAGACACGAAGGGCCACGCCAGCTGCAACTTGCCCTTCGGGGGGGGGCTGTAAGCCCAACGGGGCCACGGCCTCCTGTCATTCAGGTGCCAAGGTAAAACATTTCTCTTCACCCCAGTGTTTAATGCAAAGGCTCCATCTTTCCAGCAACTATAATCTTGGTCTGTTTAGCCTGAGGTTCTGCCTCAGCCAACTCTTACCCAGTTTTAATATGGATAATGTTGCGGTCTTGATTTTCTTGGTTTTACCGCCTTGACCAGGACTCTCTAAAGACGGCGTGGGCCTTTTCTAACCGAACAAAGCCTCACCTTCTGAGGGCTGAAGATAATCTTGTACTTGCGGGTCCTCCCAGAAGCCTTATCAGCGTTGACGATGTCTGGGAAGAGACAACAGATCCAGAGAGCTGCTCAGACAGGCCGGGCTGCCTCCCCCCCAGGTGGGGGCACCTTCCTTCCTGCTTGGCTTCGGCTGTCGCCAGCATACAGGGAGATGGAAGGCAGATCAAAATACCCACCAACCAACATTCCCTCAACTAGTTGTTTTAGATTTCCCAGGCTGTATGGCCATGGTCTTGGCATTGTAGGACCTGACACTTCACCAGCAGCTGTGACTGGCATCCTCAGAGGTAGAACACAGCCTGGGGAACTCCCACAAGATAATGACTCAGCCCTACCCCACCTTCCTGAGTAGATATAAATCACCTGCCTACCATTTTTCTTCTCACCTTGATGCAGAGAGTCCTCCGTCTTTCTGTGTTATACCTCTGAGGATGCCAGTCACAGCTGCTGGCTAAATGCCAGGTCCTACAATGCCAAGACCACGGCCAGACAGCCTGGAAAATCTACAGCAGCTAATGAACTCCGGCCGTGAAAGCCTTCGACAACTTATTCCCTCAACTGCTTGTGAAGAAGAAAGCGGTAAAAAGTTTAAAGTCTGCGAAACAGCCTATACGGTTTCCTGTGAAGACATCCTGCCACTAGCTGGAAGAGAAACCCACTAAATAATGACTGCAGTGCACAGTTGGGATGGGTGACAAAAACAAAGGCAGAACTCCTCAATTATTTCCCAGCACCCGACGTGAATGCTGGTGCCCATCAAAGGTGGGGTTATGGGAGTGGGGGAAGAAAAGATGGCGCTTGAGAAGGAGAGGCTGCAGCTGAGCGGCAGCATTTCCCATTCAAGGGCAGAGGCGCTGGGCGGCAGCTCCCATGCCCACGAGGTGAGGAGTCTTATTTGGCTCCACCGGAGGGCAGTGCTCCACTCCGACCAGTCAAAGGAAGCCTATCCCACGAGTCTGTTTGGGGGATGCCCCTCATCGATCACCCAGACGGGCCCCCTCCTGCCCAGCCGGCATGACTTTTATTTATTCACTTATACGCCCCCCTTCTCTCCCCAGTGGGGACCCAAGGCAGCTGACCTCACTCTCCTCCGTTTTCTCCTCACAGCAACCCTGTGAGGTAGATACGTCTGACAGCGTGTGACCGGTCCAGGGTTCCACGGCACGAGTGGGGACTCAAGGCTGAGCCTCACAGACTCTCATCCGACAATCAGGCTGGGAAAGCAGGTAAAGGCACCTCCAAGCCAACTCACCTGCCACATATTTCACACTCCTGATGCGCGGCCGGACCAAGAAGCACAACCTTGGGAGAAGAACACAGGCGGGTGACACGGGTGGGCGGGCAGGCAGAGGGGGCTCTCCTTCCCCAGGCCCCCTCAGGTCGGGCCCCCCACCCCTCACCCCGCTTGGCAGGCAGGCAGAACTCACTGGTCGCTGGCGCTGTGGGCCGGCTTGTTCTCGATGCGGTAGAGCTTGTCCACTTCGTGCTGCTGCTCAGGGAGAGAAGGGGGAAGGTGGTGGCAGCCGAGTGAGCGGTGCCCGGCCCGACTCCCGCAGGGGGTGCCCCAGACAATAACTAGGGCTCCCAGGTCGTCCCCCCCGGCCACTGGCAGGGAGGGGGGGGAGGCAGGCAGTTAGGGCTGCCACATCCCTGCTGAGGAAACTCCTGGAGGTTTGGGGCTGGAGCCTGAGGAGGACGGAGACCTCAGTGGGGTACAAGGCCACAGAGGCCCCCCCCTTTAAAGCGCCCATTTCCTCCAGGGGAACTGATCTCTGTACTCTGGAGATGAGCTGGAATAGCAGGAGATCCCCAGGCCCCACCTGGAGGCTGGCATCCCTGACGCTCAGTGGGGCACAAGGCCACAGAGTCCACCCTCCAAAGCAGCCGTTTCCTCCAGGGGAAACTGATCTCTGCAGTCTGGAGATGAGCTGGAATTCCGGGGATCCCCAGGCCCCACCTGGAGGCTGGCATCCCTGAACCTCAGTGGGGCACAATGTCACAGAGTCCACCATCCAAAGCAGCCATTTTCTCCAGGGGAGACTGATCTCTGTCGTCTGGAGATGAGCTGGAATTCCGGGGGATCCCCATGTCCCACCTGGGGGCTGGCATCCCTAGGGGTAACCTTCTTGTTCATAAGCAGAGGTGTTAGGCTGGGATGTGGTGTTCATATGATATTCGGAAGATCCTTTTGGAATTATTTGTACCTCCTACCAGGGCCAGTTCCAGGTTCTGAAGGGCCCCGGGCAGACAGCGCTCAGACTCATCACCGCCACCCCCAGGAGCCCCAGCCACACCTCCATTTCTGCCCCCACCCATATTCCCCACATCTGCCTGTGCCTCCTTATCAGAAACATCAACCGTGAGCTACAGCATCCAAGGGAAACACTAAGCCCGGTACTGTGTGAGCATAACGAGAACACGAGAGAAGAGTTAGGAGAACAGTGAAGCACACAGCCCAGCACAGGACAGGCTATGGAACCCTAACCCTGAAGACAAAATAAACAACCATCCCTCAGCAGAATGAATGACAAATGCCAGGGTGTCACCTGTCACACCTATAGAAAGGTGGCTTTTTTCAGAGTTAATTTGTTTAACTCAAAGATAAGTCAAATACACAGAAGAAACCAGGAAGCATAAACATTAATGCATTCAACACTATCACAACGGAGTGTAAACATATACACCTAAAACACTTCAATAACTCTGCCTTATACCCTTTGTTATGGTCCCTAGTATCCTACCATTAAGATGTGAGTATTGTGTAATATCATTAAGATATAAGTGCAAGCTTTTGGAAAGAGGGCTCAGACCCTAAAATAAAGGCCAACTAAAGTAAGAAAAAGCAACTCATAAATGAAGCCATTCGGCATAGCCGACAGGTGCTGGTAGAATGTCATTTTCCTTCCATCTTGTATACGTCTGCTTTTTCCAAGAAAGGGAACCGTTTATCTAAGGGATTAAAGAGCTCACATCCCCCTGTGACCCTCCCCCCTACTCGAGCCCCGCTCGTCCGCACAGCCCCTCTGAGCCCCCATCCAAAAAACCCCCTCACTCTTTACAATAAAGCTTTTTATTGAGATCCACAGGAACAGCTGCATTCATGGGGAAGGACACACACAGTGGGTGTGGGTGGGGGGTCACGGCAAAGTCCTGGAGGGCCAGAGGCAACGGGGTGTTTCCCCTCCAGCCAGGAGGAGTCCAGCAGAGTCAGGGTCTCCGAATAGGGGGGGGCTGTCAGGGTCCCAGCGGGGGGAGGCCTCTGGCTTCGAACAGCTGCTGCAGTTTCTCTTCCAGCACCGTGTTGGTCCCCCTCAAGCCCGTCACCACCTCCGAGGCCCAGCAGAAGTACTCCTGGACCCGCTCCGCAGACCAGCCTGCCCAAAGAAAACGCCCCCCCCCATTAGAAACCGAAGGCACAGGCGGAGGACACCCCTCCTGCAGACCGGCCAGGCGGACAATAAGTGGGCAGCCCCTCCGCCCCAGTCATTCCAGCAGCCGGGCCTGCCCGCTGCCTTCCAGCGCCAGTCTCTCCGCAGGCCGGCCGGCCTCTTACTCTATTGCAGCCAGCGCAAAAATTAGGTCTTGTGGAGCCCCGCAGACGACCAGGCTGATTTACTGCTTGTGTAAGTAAGAACCCACGGCTTCAGGTGGAAGACATTGCAGGTGGAGACCCACTCCTCTGCTTGCACCCACCTGTCTGCACTCTGGGTGTTTCATTTTGGCCTCTGGCTTATAAACTCCACCATGGGTGGGGGGAGGCACTTGTACACCATTTGGTCTCCTAGCCTCCTTCTGCTCCAAGGGCAGCTGCTCCCATAATCCACCACAGGCCTTAATTTCTGTACCTGAGAACAGTGGTGCTTTCCAGAGAAGAGAAGATTGGATTTATACCCCACCCTTCACTCGGAATCTCAGAGCGGCTCACGAACTCCTTCCTCTTCCCCTTCCCACAACAGACACCCTGTGAGGGAGGCGGGGCTGAGAGAGCTCTGAGAGAACCTGCTCTTTTTCAAGGACAGCTCTTGTCAGAACTAGGGCTTGCCCAAGGTCATCCAGCCAGGGGCAAGTGGAGGAGTGGGGAATTCAAACCCGGTTCTCCCAAATCAGAGTCCGCACACTTAACCACGACACCAAACTGGCTCTTGATAAGAGATTCAGATGCACAAAACAAAGGCCTTATTTCAAAAATATATTCTCTGTTAATTAAAAAATCATGCTCTAAACAGCTACCATATCAAAATGCGTGGAAAGGAGACACTACAGAAAATCTCACGGACGAAACGTGGGAACGCATATGGAACTCATCAAGCTTCAAAACAAAAGTAATATCTGTCAGAATACAAAATCTCAAAATAATGTCAAGGTGGTATATCACTCCACTCAGACTTTCCCATATAGCTCCGACCCTATCACCATTGTGTTGGAAGGGGTGTAACCAAACAGGAAGTTATGCGCATTGTTGGTGGCAGTGTGATAAAATTAAGAAATTCTGGCAAGAAATACTAAACGTGATACAAGACATCACCTCAGTCCAAATTCCACTAAAACCGGAAATTTTGTTTTTGAATATCTGGCCTGAAAATTTGAATTCAAGGGTACATAGACGCACAATAGAAGTCCTTCTAGATGCAGCCAAAACAGCAATAGCATTGTACTGGAAGGAGAAAGAGGCACCCTCAGTAGAAATATGGTATAAGAAACTTTGGACTCATTACTTAATGGATGCAGTCTCCAACAAACTAAATTGCATGTCACAAAACCCAATAAAGTCTAATTTCATAGAGAAATGGTACCCAGTGCTAGATTATCTGTCACAAAAACAATTTATCTCATCTGATTGGTCTCAATATCACAAATGGATATAAGATTAATGCAATGTCCAGTTCCGCAAATTCTCATACTTACTTACTTATATCATCTCCACTAGCTCTAATATTTCCTTTTCTTTCTTCTCTTTCTTACCGCTCCAATAGTTCGGGATGCTTCCTAATGTTCCTATCAAGTTTACGCTAAGTCTGGTATCTTTCTACTGAAATCATATTCGGAAGTGTGTTGAGTAATGTATTGTAATTCTTTGAACATGTTATAACGTTGTACATACGCAGGAACTATTTACAGGATGTGAATGTAATTGGAAAATTAATTGTTCACTGTTTGAAGTGTTAGAATTGTTAAAAATTGAAAAAATAAATTTAAAAAAAAAAAGGAAATGCAAAAAACCCGGTCTATGTGTGGACTCACTCTCACTGTTTGAGGCTAGAGTTTTTGCAGAAGTTCCATGTTTTTATTTTCCCCAGTGTCCTTTGCATGGATTATGCCTTTTAAACATACAGTATCCCACCTGGGTCCTAGAGATGTAGAAAAGCTAAGTAATGAATTGTTAGGTTTGATTGACATTCTGGTAGGAGAGGATCTGGCAACCCAAGAGGAGCTTATTTGGTCAGGTGCAGAAGAGTTTGGGCGTGCTCTTGGATCCAGCCTTGTTAGGAAAGCAGACAGGAGTGGCTGCCCAGAGGGCCTTCAGGCTGTGTGTGAGAGATCACCCCATCTGGGGCCAGCGGAGTTAGGCCCACCTGTTCAGGCAGCGGTGACCTCTGGGTGGGATGAGGGCCCACAGCCTTCCCTTCGTCCAGAATGGGGCCAGGCACCTTTAGAGTAGGGCTAACTGTTTGTGGAACACTTTGCTGACCACCTCTTTGTTTCCGGGGTTCCACTTCAAGGTCTGGAACTGACCTTTCAAGCCCTGCAGGTGTGCCTGCTGTACTCCACCATCTACCCTTGCCGGCTGGCTTCTCTTTGGCAGGACTGTGGGCCTTGGGGGGTTAGGATGGCCCTGGCACGGCGGCGGGTGTGTTCACCTTGTGGGGCGCAGCGGGCGAGGTCGCGGAGGTTGTGGAGCTTGTCGGCCAGGGCCACCAGGCGGGCGGGCGGGCTCTTGTGGGCGGCGCGCTCCACCTGCAGGCGCTTGCGCTGGGCCTTGGGCAAGGCCTTGTCGTCGGTCACCTCCTCCACGACGCGCCGCACCTCCGGCCCGAAGCGCGCCTCGATCTCCGCCAGGGAGGTGTCGGTGTCCTCCACCGTGCCGTGAAGCAGCGCGGCCTGGGGGGGGGAGAGCCGGCATCATTCGAGTGAAGGAGGGCAGCCCTCTGCACGCGCTCAGAGGTGCTCTCTCCCTCCCCCCCCCCCCGGGTCCAAGGGAAAGGGGGCGCGGGGGG
>NW_015161427.1:353972-358351 GCF_001447785.1 Gekko japonicus
AGCGGATCTCGCCCTCCAAGTTGGGGGGGGGGGCAGGAACCGGCACTTGCACTGCTAGCCCAGACTGTCGTTGGATAAAGCCAGCCCCGGTACCAATGCTCCGTCTAAGCTGTGGAGTCTTGTGAGCCAAAATTCTGCTTTCTTTTTTTCCTTTTTTTAAACTTTAATGCCAGCAGCTCAGAAAGCAGAATTTTTTAGTTGCCGAAATGGACAAATTGTCGAGTGTACTAAAAAATTCTGCTTTCTGAGCTGCTGGCATTCAAGTTGTGAGTGAGCGATCTGGCTCCTGCATACATTGGTTTGCTCTGGAGCCCTCCTGCCTGAGCTGAGACAAAATGTCTGAGCCGGAGGCTAAAAAACCATGAGCTAGCTCACACCAAGTCAGCTTAGAGGGAACAGTGCCTGGTACCCGGTGCCTAGAGGCCCCCACTCCCCTGGCATCCTCTCGGCCAGCTCAGCTGTCCCCTTGGGCGCCCTTGGCCTGTATCCTGTTCTCAAGTTCCCTGTGCCCACCTGGAAGCCGTGGCGGCCTCTGGTGGCTGACCCCTACCAGGGCCTGGAGGATATTCAGAGAGGGGGCTGAACAAAGCCTGCCCCCCCACCTCCCGTATTACAGGAAGGCCTCCCATCCAAGCACTTGCCAGAGTCAGCCCTGCTTAGTCTCCGGAGGAAATCGGCCTTGCCTGGGCTGCCCCGGTCAGGGCGGGAGCTCCTCCCCTGGAAATCTGGCTGACCTCTCCAGTGCTCCTGGACTCAAATCAATACGGCTCCCCTCCAAAACCATACTGGCAGAAGGGGGAGGGGGGATTTTCCATCTCTCCCCTGCCTGACACCTATTTTAAAACTAAAGATGCAAGTAAAGAAAACATTGGTGGGGGGAGATGATGAGAGATTTCAGTTTCTGAACAAAGAAAACTTTCAGGTCATTGTGTAATCGCCCACACCTACTATTATCCTCCGATCTAACAGCCAAGGGCAGTCCACGAGTGGACAAAATAGTCTCCTAGGTTTGCAAAAAAAAAAAAGTAAATAGGGGTGATCCCCCCTCCCCCACAGGGAAGTCCACAGAAACCCCATCTGGAGTCTGGGCTGGGGGGGCTAAACAGATGTGAGAGAAAAGGGGAGGGAGGCAGGAACACAAAGGACGACCTGGGCAGGCACCCAGGGCTCTCTTGGCACCTTTCCATGCCCAGTGCAGCCAGCTGGGGGATTCTGAAGGCTCCAGAGTCGCTGCTGCTGTGCCCCCCCCCCCCCCCCCCGCCCTTCTCCCGGTTTTGGGCCTACATGGTTGGAAGTGACTAAAAGGTGGCTTTCTGTAGCCAGCCTGAGAGCTCCCCTTTTATTGTATGTATGCATGTTTATTGTGTTCGTTCGTCTTGTACGGAAAATAAAATTGTTACAAAAAAGAAATTCTGGCTCTGGTACTGGGGTGTATGTAAGGTTCACCAAAATGTATGCATTGTCTTACTAGTGTGATACATGTATAATCTTCCTAATTTCACTGTTCGACTTCCCAAGCACTTAAGGACATTGTATAGATGACACGATTTGTAACTCCAGTGCAATGCTTTTCTGAAATAACAGAAAGAGAAGATAATATAACAGAAAGAGAAGATAATATTCTGTGAGAGTCTCACAGGTCCTGATGAGTAGACAGCTGTAGGCGCTGTGCTCAGTATGGGTCTTCCAGGGGTGCTGTGGAGAGGCACCAGCGTGGTCTGGATTCACTCCTCATGTGCAGAGCGGCTGCAGGGGCCGCGTGGGGCTCAGCCCTGTCGACAGGGCATCAGACACCACCCACACTCACTCCAATCAGCTGGCCCCGCCCACATTCTTCTTGGATCAAAGCCAAATTGTAAGACAAATAAAACTGTTTATTTAGAATCTGTATAATCTGATCTCCACAAGTGCACAGCTCATTTTTCAGAATGAGCAATGTTAAGGAATTATTTACAGTAGCGCTCCACAAAGAAATGGAGAAAACTGCTGACCTCTCCCTATATGGCTTAGACAGCAGTGGGAGAATTGCGGAAGATTCCTGTTCCCGAGAAGGCAGGCTTTTACTCCCCGATCCCTACATTTGCCATCTTTATTTTGATATGGTGGTGTCACTCAGGAGTGGACCAAGAGCCTTCCTCAGAATACTTGTTCACAGATGCTCAGGACATGGTCAGTAGGCACTCCTGGATTCCTCGGAGTGTAAACAAGGCCCTGTCTTTGGCCATTTTAGCAGCCTTCCGTGGCAGCAACAGCTACAAGCTCTTGACAGCCAAATGGAACCTCCACATTCAGGGGCACTACGGTCCAGCTGGTGAAAGGCAACATCAGGGGAAGCTTGTCGTCTCCCTCACCTGTGCGTGGGCTTCCTAGACACATCTGGCCAGCCTTCGTGCAGATCCAAAATCCTCTTTCTCACGCTCTACATTCAGGGAGCATCATTATATGAAGTCCTAATTCATTCCTATGGCCAAACTTTAGCAAGCTATGGATTGTTTAATTTAAAAAATACCACCACCCCAGCAACAATTTTAATGAATTATTGTTAACGTAAATGCAGAAACCTCAGTGTGTTCTCCAGAGTCCTTCAGACCTCTGGTTTCTTTGCTGGAATGATTTCTGGGTCCAGGTTGCAGGCTGAGAAAGCCCCAGCAAGTGGAAGGAGGAGGCACGCAGTGGTACACAGTCAGCTCTACACGTGCCTGTGTGGCAAGCAGAGAGAGAGAGAGAGAGACGGCCATAGGTGATATCCGTGGGCGTTTCCCCACCTCCTCGGCTGGCAGTCAGTGATCTGAGGCAGGGGCCGGGAAGCGCCCAGCACAACAGATGTGAAGTGTACAGCTTAGAAGCAATCACTGTTCTGAAGGGAGGGGGGGGGAAATATAATGACAGCTGAATGTCTCTTGAGGCAAATACCCACTGAAGTCCTGAGGCCTCATGTAATTCTGAGTGAAACTTGGATGTCTTGCACTAGATGCGTTTATAACTTCTTTAATTAACGGGAGGCTCTTCAAGTCAAGTTCTTTATTTCTGAACTTACAACCAGCTATGTTGATCCTTACTGCTTCACGGCTGGCTGCCCCGAAAGGGGAGGGCTTTTCAGAGGAGTCAGACACAGCTGTGAGGGGAGGGCTGATGTCTAAGGAACCTACATTATTCTGAAAGTCCAGCCTGTGCATATCCACTGGTTCTTGCCGAGGTAGAAATACAAGCTCGTTACTATTGAGGGGCGGGTGGGGGAAGCTCACATGTACAATTTAGCATCCACTGGGCTGTAGGAATGAACTGAGGCTTGGTATAACAATGCCCCCCCCACCAAGGGAGGGGGCTTTTTGCTCTGGGCTCCACCTACATTTCTGGTCCTGGATCCAAGCCACACTCCCCAAAAGAGGATTGCAGATGTCTGCCCTAAAATCCTTTAAAGGTCCCTTCCAATAAGCAGTAGCAGGCACCTCCACTCAGGGGGAAGGTCCCCAAATGGCCCAAGTTCTACAAATGCTGATAGGAATGGATTGTATTTCCTGTTTTCAACCCCCCACACACACCTTATGCAAGCGCCTTCCGCACCCACCTCTTGCCTTCTGGGACAGGGCAACACGAACCCCACAGGGCAGGGAAACTGAGCCACAGATCTGAGACAGTGTGGGTTTACCCCCACCCACCCTGGGACCAGAAAGGAGCCTGGAAATCCCAAGCCAAAGGGCACCCACCCACCAGGGCCTCCGGCCAGGGAAGGGAGAGCAAGCGGCACATGGCAGGGAAGGAGGGAGGGGAAGGTCGAAGGAACCCGCAGCCACTGCAAAAGGAGTCCTGGTTTGACCCCGACCCGCCGCAGGGGCCGCTCTCCCCATCTCTGCTCCTAGGCCGGGATCCTGTACAGGAAGTTTCCATCCCCATCCACGAAGTCCTGGCCCTTATGCACGACTCGCAGCAAGGGCTCCTCCTGATCCTGGTTGGCCGGCTTCGCACAGCGCCCCTGTGGGTGGCTGCTTGCGGGCGGAGGGGCGCCGTGGCCGGCTCTTTTCTTCCTCGGCGCCATCTCCAGGCCCGGGGCAAGCGCCTGGGTCCTCGGGTGGTGGCGGAGGCAGCAGCAACTGGATGGGGGCTTCTGGGGCCGAAGAGCCGCTGCCGCCGCTCTGCAGCGTTGCCAGGCGGCTCTCTTGCTTCAGCGCCCACTCCGGGGAAGGCGAGAAACGGCTGTGCAACACCCTGGCGATGACGTTGGGGCTCACGTCGAAACTGCGGGCCAGGTGGGAGAGGGGCCACTCTTCCGGCGAGTCCCGGCGGAGGTTCCTGCCAAGAGAAAGAGCGTGGCCTGTTGGTGGTGAAGCCGGTGTCCCTGCCCCCGCACCCCCACGCCCCCGGCCCCCTGCGCCCTCCCC